>NW_018128262.1:269242-277694 GCF_001952655.1 Monopterus albus | reverse complement strand
CTGAATCAGCATCCACACAATAATAAAAATAAATAAAAGCCTTGTGATGGATTGGCGACCTGTCCAGGGTGTACCCCACCTTCGCCCAATTGCCAGCCGGGATTGGCCCCCCCATGACCCCGTTCAGGGACTAAGCGGTAGAAAATGAATGAATGAATGAAAAAAAAAAGGATAACAAGAGTGTAAATGCTACAGCATCCATACTGCTCACATAAAGGCCCCAAAATGTGTTGGATTTTCACAATAAAAGCCCATGTTTACAAATTACATTTTACTTCAGCATACTTTCAGCTATCAAAATGTTCAGCTCTTCAAGGACATTCATGCTTCTATTCTGAATTTTTCTAAACATCATAATTTTGAAATATTTAGCTTTATTTTGAAAATCTTGCCCTATTCAAATGAATTGGATAATTTCACTTCAGCATACTTTCAGCTATTTCAGGTATCAAAATGTTCAGCTCTTCAAAGACATTTATGTTTCTCTTCAGAATTTTTCTAAACTTCATGCCTTTGAAATATTTAGCTTTATTTTGAAAATCTTGCCTCATTCAAATGAATGGGATAATTTTACTTCAGCATAGTTTTCAGCATACTTTCAGCTATCAAAATGTACAGCTCCTCCAGGACATTCATACTTCTATTCAGAATTTTTGTAAACTTCATACTTTTGAAATATTTAGCTTTGCTGAAAAAACTTCAAAAATCAACTGGACTAGATTTCTAGTTTCGTTTGGTATGGATTGATTGTTGTGATGTTTATTTATGGGTCTTTTCTAACCTGTAAACCTTTGACCATTTCTTATTCCTGTTCTGCACTGTATTTATTAAGTGGGGAGTAACTTCTTCTTAAGCATAGTATTTTAGCTTCTGGGGTTAGGCCTTTTAAAACATTGTGTCACTGTTAACTTATTTAGTGTCTTAAATAAATCTTTATTTTTGTGGACAAACCCAATGTCTCTCTGTTTGCAGACTTATCTGTGTGGTAACCCAGTACTTGTAGAGTTTGTATGAATTTGACCTCTTGAAACAGGAGGGATAATATTCTTGAAGAGCTACTAAAACGTATTAGTATCTGGGTTGCATAGGCCTGTATATTGGCCCGGTCACACACTCATTAAATGCGCGTACTTTGCCAAGCCTGAGTCTGAGTCCTGCATTTTTTCTGAGTCCACACCTTTCAGTCCTGCATTTTTTCTGAGTCCACACCCGCACTACTTATGCCGTGCCATAACAATGACAAAGCATTTACAAATGCATTTGCTGTTGATGTGAAGATCCAGAATATTAACAGGATAAATTAGAGTTCAAAGAAGGCTGCGTTTGAATCCCTCTGAACCACAGTATAGTATAAAAACAGGATGGAAAAAATAGGAAGTTAGTCAGCAACAATCTGAGGAACTGTTGTAATCATTTCTCCATTGCATTCTGACAATCCAACATACACCCATTTCACACTGACTACACATCTATGCTCTTCTTTCATTTGTTACACAGCTACATTTTGTGTAACTTTATGAATGCCATCTAGAAGAGATTGTCAGCTTTTAGCTGGACTGCATTTAGCCCCTGTATTGATAAAGTTGTAGAAATTGTTGTGGGCATTTCATCTCCTCTCAGACACTAGCTGATATTTAGAGCTTCAGTTGTGATAATAAAAGCACAATATTGGTCTGGTACATTGGCCTTCAAATATCCAATTTCAGTGGTGAGTCACACTTACATTGAGGGCTTCTTTCACAGCAAGGAAAGAGCAGGAGGAAAGAAAGGGGGAAAACATTGCTCTGTGTTTTACAGCAAACAGGCAAACAGTAAAATTAGACGCAGACACCCTATAAGTTCAAGCTCATCAGGAGGTGCAGCACTCAGCCAGTGACAGGTCAATTCTTCCACTGATCTCCACTTTCATCAGCAGCAGCACCACTTTCTGAGAGCACTAACCTTTTTGCATTTCTCTGCCAGAGCTAGAAAAAAAGGTGTTTTGTGTGCTGAAAAAACAGATTCACTGCATGTTTTCTTTATAGATTCATTTGGACTACTAATATTAGAGAGCTGTTGCCCTTCTTCACATTTCACTGTCAACAGAGACTCCAGTCTGCAGTGGAGTTTTAAAACACCACTGATAAACCTGAGAAGTACACTGAATCACAGTGAATAATTTATTAAACAAAAGTTAAGTTTAAGGTTTATCTGCACACTTGCTTGCTTTGGATTATCACTTTCTCTTCCCTTAGAAAACAAGTCTCAAAGGGGAAGTGGCCAGTTCCTTCAAGGGGCCTGTCAACTCAGCAGTGAATAAGGCCAAAATATACCTTCATCTGCCTCTACTTTGCAGAGTAAAACAAATTCACAAAAGAACAAAATCATTCCCTCAATGGACATCACCAGACAAAATGAAAATCAAGAATAACAGTTTCTAAACTGTATGAGCTTCTCCAGTCCTGACATTACCACACAGACAGTACGTCACTTCCCTGCTAGCATCCCACAGAGGACGCAGAATGCTACAAAGCACTCCACATGAGCACTACACTCACAACAGCGCAGCACACACAAACCCTTTGACTGCCACCTTATCATTTTTGGTTGCTTAAATGACATTTCATTGATGGTATCATTTAATTAATTTACATTCCTGGTAGCAATATCAGTTCACCAAAGCAGGTGCAGCAAAGGTGGCATCTGACATGATCCAGGTCGAGAGGTAGGTGGTGAGATCAGCTGATGCGGGTTGTCCATACAAATAAACCTCCAGCCTGAGTTTAACTTGCATCACAGTGTCTTTCTAACTGAGTTGTAAAACAGTTAAAGTGGGTGTAGAGGGAGGAAAATGTGACTTTGCACTGAATGCTAATGAATAACTCATTATGAAAGCAAACAGACAGCAGACCCACTGATCCTATCACTCCTGGGCTGACAGCACAAAGCACCTCACATACATAAAAACACAAATGCACTTGCTCTGTGTCACTCAGACTTCTTTAAACCTTCTCTGGAGTTTCGGTGCACTTCATTAGTTTGGCGGTCCGTTATTCACATGCTGTAGTCTGCCTCTTGCATCAGCTCAATGCTTCTAACACTAGACAGTGAAGTGCATTCTGGGATGGATGTCAGAAGTGTAACCTTAAGTGACTGGGAAAGGAGAACCTGCATTTGATCATTCACTCTGCAGCTCACTGCGCTGCTCCTTCTGCTTCCTGCAACATGAAAAACCAAAAACAAGAAGCCAAAAATGACTGTCTTGTTTTACATAGGTACTTTGATGACCACTCAGAATTACTTCTGTGACAAATACATTTGTGTGTCCTGTGACTCCTTCACAATAAAAGTCACCTGTGTTTTGTTAGTTGAAGACTTTTTGTTATGGCTAACCGTCAGGACCAGGAACTGAGGACCCAGTAAGTGCAGAACTTGGACACAGACTTCAGATAAACAAGGATTTTTAAATCAGGACAGGTAACAGAAGGTATAAGGAGTAGTGAGGACGTTACGGCCGGTACGGGCGACTGGGAGCTGAGTCGACTGGACCACTTGGTGAGCAACCCGGGATGTGTAGAGTACTGACAGCCACTAAACTGAGAACAGAGGAGGAGGATGAGGGCATCTTGACCAGATCAAATACTGGATAAGCAGATCAAATACTGACTATGTAAGGACGAATGATGGGAATCTGGAACTGAAGAGCAATGCTGTGCAGGGAGGCCACAGGTGGCAAGATGACTGCCAGCTGGTGTGTGGATCCGCTGGTGGGGGAAACTGTGGCTCTCAGCTACTGTGATCGCAGCCCTAGTCAAGGCCAGCGTGGAAGGGGCATCTGGGCAGCTGAGTCACCGAGGATGGCGCGTACCGTCCCCACAGGATAATCCTCAACTAAGAAGCTCGGGCTGCGAGGAGACAGCAGGGTGCAAAAAGGCAAACAAAACCCAAACTTCCCAAAACCATAGTTCAGTCAAAAAGAAGACTCAAGGAGAGTTCCACTGGCACAAAGCAAAAGCCGCTAGTACTGCGATTCAGAGTTCAGTTCAGACAAATGCAAAAATCACAGGGATCAGCAAGACAAAAAAAGGAAACACAGATTAGTCAGATCGGGCTTGCTTACTGATGATGGCGGGACGTCGAGTGATCATCTGGCGACAAGGACACACCAACATTCACCTTAAGTACTGCTCCGCTGATTTGGACCAGGTGTGCCTCGTCGCTGGGAGTGCCCTCCAGCACCTGTTGGGGTGGAGCTATCGATGAGACCAGGGCAGGCGGACAAGGTGCTGGGAGCGCACTCGGCCGTAGCCATAACACTTTTACTGTGAAACAGCAGCAGTAAAGGATGTTTGGTAGCTGCTACTGGTACCACTGTGGCTGAGTGACCAGTTAACACTGA
This sequence comes from Monopterus albus, assembly GCF_001952655.1. Taxonomy (NCBI): domain Eukaryota; kingdom Metazoa; phylum Chordata; class Actinopteri; order Synbranchiformes; family Synbranchidae; genus Monopterus; species Monopterus albus. Next base: position 273,316 of record NW_018128262.1, on the reverse strand, counting down.
CACTGAGACCAAATTTCAAGCAGTTCCTCTTGTAAATCCTTTGTGTGTTGCTATCTGTAAGCAATTTGAATTAAGTGCAGATAGATAAAGAGGTAACTGCAGAATGTAAATACATTGAATGCTATTGCTGTAAAAACAATTGCCTACCATAAAAATCTGTGAAAATCTTAAGCATTACATATTTAAAGCGTGTCTGGTGTTGGAAAAATTGGGTAAATTTCTTATATTTTTGTTCACTATGACTGACATCCATCCCTTTTTTTACTGCTTATTTGGTAGAAGGTCGCAGGGAAACTGGAGTCAGTTCCAGCTGACATTGGCTGAGAGGCGGATCCACTCTGGACAGGTTGCCAGGCTATCACTGGGCCGAGACACATAGAGAGACAACCACTCACATTCACACCTACATCCAATTTAGAGTCCCCAGCAAGCCTTTGGAAACTCCGCCATGGCCGGTCCCAAGCCCGGGTGAGAAAGGAGGAGGGTTGGGCATGGGGCCAGCAACCCCACCTCGTAAAACTCCACACACTACAGAAACCAAAACAACAGAAGAATCCAGCCAGTGCTTTAATCTGGGAGATGCCTCTACAGGAGGACAGATGACGCAGATTGGTGAAAGCCGCACGGAAGCCAACCAGCTGACAAATCTCCTGACGATGAAAGCAACAACAAAGATTGGAACTTGGAACGTACGAACCATGTACGAAACTGGAAAAGCAGCTCAAGTGGCAAGTGAGATGAAAAGATATAACATTCAAGTACTAGGAATCTGTGAGAGCAGATGGAATGGGTCTGGCATGACATCACTTGCCAGGGGAGAGAAAATCCTCTACTCGGGACATGCAGACGAGAATCATGACCACACAGAAGGAGTTGCCATCATGATGTCCCCAGTAGCAGCCAGAACCCGTATGGAATGGCAGCCAGGCTCTCCTAGAATCATGACAGCAACGTTCAACTCCAAGGGAAGAAACGTTACATTCATCCAATGCTACTCGCCTACTAACGACGCTGATGCGGAAGCAAAGGAAAATTTCTACAATTCCCTCCAGACAGTGGTCAATGACATCAAGATACTGATGGGTGACCTGAATACCAAGATAGGAAAAGACAACCTTGGAAAAGAATTGATTATGGGAACCCAGGCCCTTGGAGAAATAAATGAAAATGGTGAGCTTTTCACGGACTTTTGCACTTTTAATGACCTAGTCATTGCTGGCAGTGTATTCCAGCATAAAGACATCCACAAAGAAACCTGGATCTCACCAGACGGCAACACCAAAAACCAGATAGACTACATCACTATCTCTAGGAAATGGAGACGAAGGCTACAAGACACAAGATCCCAACGAGGGGCAGATGTAGCCTCAGAGCACCACTTGGTGATGGGAAACATCAAAGTCAAGCTACGAGCTTTCAGAGACATAGCCAATCGACCTCACATCAAGTTTAACATCCATTGGCTGAAGGAGAAAGCCTACAGAGACACCTTTTCAGCCTCTCTGAGGAACAGATTTGAAGCCTTGGACTCGGTGACCCCGAAGAAACACCCCTGGAAGCACTGGAGCTTCCTAAGAAACACATTGACAGACACATGCCAAGATGTGCTGGGCAAAAGAAAATGGACAACCAAGGAATGGCTCTCCAGTGACACATGGCAACTGATAAAGAGCAGAAAAGACATCAAGCAGAAGATCAACAGCAATAAGAACGAAGAGGAAAAGAAAGTTCTTCAAGATAAATTTACCCAAGTGAACAAGAAAGTTAAGAATAGTGCCAGAAAGGACAAGAGACTCTTTTATGATGCGCTAGCAACAGAGGCAGAACAGGCAGCAGAAAAGAGAGACCTCAGTAGTCTGTACAAGGTCACTAAGACTCTCTCAACTAAGAAGACAAATGTGAACAAGCCAGTTAAAGACAGAGGAGGAAACCCCATCAGTAAAGAGCAAGACCAGAGACAACGATGGGCTGAGCACTTTAACAACCTTGTCCAGGGTTGGGGTTTTGTTTCCACTGCCCTCCACCTGCTTTGGACGTTGGTTCCCCCTCCAGAGGTATAGTACTACATCAGGTTCCAGGAACCTGAGTAGGGAGGGTGTGGGTGTTCACAGGTCTGTTGCCCCTGGTTATTTAAATGGCAGTGTCATCACATCTCAAGTAATTGAGATGGGGTGTGTATGCTCACACACTATGCATGTGAGCACACACCCACTGGTTTAGAGGTAAAACAGGGACCTCAGTGAGTGGACTGCAGGCAAAGACGTCAAATCAAAATCTAATCAAATCAAATTTTATTTGTATAGCACTAAATCATGCCACGTCACGTCTGCAAGTTTGTGCTGTGCTTGTTCAACATCTGTGTGATAAACTGCTCAACAGTCTCTGCTACTGGCTGGCTGATTACCAAGCAGTGTGGTTCTCAACTTCATGGCTCCGCCCCCCGTGACCCCGCTCAGGGAACAAACGGTAGAAAATGGATGAATGAATGAATAACCCTCTACAGAGGACTGCAGCTCTCCATGCCACTGATGATGGCTATTGATCTCTACTGTTTACACAGCTAACACGGTTTTTAATAAATGACAGCGCTGCTGCAGTCAACATACTGTACACATATTGTGCTTGGAGAGTACCTACCCTGAAGTAAAAGTTCCTCCAACGGTTCTATGGACTATGAAAAAGTTCTGGTCCGAAAGTGACTATATGCTCCTGTGGCTCAGACTCACTGAAGAGCCTGGCAGCAGTGCAATTATATTCCCTTCTCTCTGTTTTTGAGCCCGTCCCATCATTCTAACCAGTCAGAGAAGGGCAAAGGGTGAGGAAGGGTGCTCACAGCTGTCAGTTAATATGTGAACACACTTCAGTGGATGCCAGTGTTTTATGGTCTGATGATCCTTGTTTGCATACACCACAGTAACCAGTTTTGAGTTCATATACAGCAACCTGTTCAGCATCTTTTCAGACAGAGCTACATACATAGCAAGAAGAATCACCATCTTGTGGCTAATTAATTGTGGCCTGTTTGCAGCAAACCTGAAGGAGGGATCAGTGATGAACAGAACAGGGTGTGTTGTGTGTTCCTGCCTCCCCAGAGCACCATATTTACCATGAAAAACATACCAGAACAGCAAAGTATATGTATGCACAAGCACACTCACAGTATTTTAAAAAGGTCGAGTATTTAAGGGGTATCTGACAGCCCTGCTTGTAAATAACATGTAAATAAACCCCAGCATCGTTTTATCTTTAATGGCTACTGAAGTGAGTAAACATTGAGCTTGGTGAGATGTCAGTAGTGTTTCTCACCTGTTTAGGGACTCGGGCTGGAAGCAGCCAGTGCCTTATAGTCATTTTTCTTCATTTGAGGCATCATTAGCTAACATCTCTGTCCCGAACCCCCTCTCTACCTCTGTCTTCCTGTGAATGTGCACTAGCTAGTGCTGTGTCAGCTCGTCACTTCAGACAACTCATTCAAAGCAATGATGCTTAAAGTACCTCAGATTTTTTGTTACTTATTTATCTACTTTGTATTTCATTTATATTTTGTTGCATTCATGTGGACTGCAAAGTAAGAATTTCATTGTACAGGGAAACATGTTTCCTAACTGTGCATATGACAAATAAACACTTTGACCTTGACCTTTGATGATGAAACTGTAAATGCACAAGAAACCTGGTGATAGAGAAGAAGAAAAATTAAGCACTATGGGAAAGACTGTTCATTATTTTTATGGACAGAATTTCTAGGCGCAGCCAGGGGCCGGAGGGAGTCCGGTTTGGGGACCACAGGATCTCGTCTCTGCTTTTGCAGACGACCTTGTCCTGTTGGCCCCATCAAACCAGGACCTCCAGTGTGCACTGGGGTGGTTTGCAGCCGAGTGTGAAGCGGCTGGGATGAGAATCAGCACCTCCAAATCCGAGGCCATGGTTCTCAGTCGGAAAAGGGTGGCTTGTTCCCTTCAGGTTGGTGGAGAGTTCCTGCCTCAAGTGGAGGAGTTCAATGATCTTGAACTCCTGCCTCAAGTGGAGGAGTTCAAGTATCTTGGGGTCTTGTTCACAAGTGAGGGAAGGATG
>NW_018128262.1:253579-268906 GCF_001952655.1 Monopterus albus | reverse complement strand
AGAGGGAAGTCTGGGCATCTTTGCTTAGACTGCTGCCCCCGCGACCTGGTTCCACATAAGCGGAGGAAAATGGATGGATGGGAAAGACTGACAAAGAGAGAAAACCAGAATAAGTAAATTCTCATCCATGTTAATTCATGTGGGCCTCATTAGAAGGACCCAAGGAGACAATGCCTCCCCCTGGCCTGGGACAAACCTGGCAGCTGCTACCACAAGAAATCCATTCATTGATTTAGGAGTCACAGCAATGTGACAGTGCTTGGCCATTTAAGGAGAATTTAGCATGCAAATGCCAACCAAGACATCCCTCTAATGAAGCAGCAATTGTAAAGCTACAAATGAAACCTGCTCTAGCATGTGCAGGCTTTCCCCCTACATAACAAGTTGTTTTTTTTTTTTTAAACATTTAAGGTGAGAGATCTTTGTTGGATTCAAGTTGGAAACAGGATTTAACTGGATAAAAAAGAACAACTCAGGTCGACAGGTTCGAGTATGAGAGTGTCAGTGTATACATGCAGATCAACAGACAGAGTTAGATGAAACAAGCAGTAATCCTTTCAGTATTTTTGCATAGCTTATGGATATCCTGAGAGAGGCTGTAAAATGACAAACATTTATTGAAAATAAATGCATGTCATAAAAAGAAAGCACTGAGCTGTCTTTGAAAGCTTTGCTGATAGCCTAACTTCTCCCATTTTCCTATTTAGTAGTGGAGTTTCTGGTTTTAAGGACATACAGTAGAATGACCTCTTCATTCCTTACAGCCTATCCTGCACGGCTGCCAGACAGAGGAGGATGTCAGAAAGCCAGTGGTGTGACAGTGACAGTGGTCAACAGTGAACAGCCTTTCACTGTCTGGTTTACTGTTTCAGTGTAATTGTTTTAATACTTGCTAAATGTTTTAAAAACATGCTGAAATAAAACCCTGTTTCCTGATAGAACATCTACTTCATTTTATTGCATAAAACCTAGTGTGTTAGGTCCACTTGGCGCGACCTGCCTCTCTGTCCGCCTTTCTCTCCTCTGTTCTCTTGAGCTGCGGGATCTGCACCTCAGCTGTGTTGCATTTGGTAATTAGCAACTTGTTTGTCGGTGCGCACAGCTGGGGTGCATCCCGCTGATTATCTGCCTCCTTATTTATACAGTATTGTTCAAAATAATAGCAGTACAATGTGACTAACCAGAATAATCCAGGTTTTTAGTATATTTTTTATTGCTACATGGCAAACAAGTTACCAGTAGGTGCAGTAGATTCTCAGAAAGCAAACAAGACCCAGCATTCATGATATGCACGCTCTTAAGGCTGTGCAATTGGGCAATTAGTTGAAAGGGGTGTGTTAAAAAAATAGCAGTGTGGCATTCAATCAGTGAGGTCATCAATTTTGTGAAATAACAGGTGTGAATCAGGTGGCCCCTATTTAAGGATGAAGCCAGCACTTGTTGAACATGCATTTGAAAGCCTGAGGAAAATGGGTCGTTCAAGACATTGTTCAGAAGAACAGCGTACTTTGATTAAAAAGTTGATTGGAGAGGGGAAAACCTATAAAGAGGTGCAAAAAATTATAGGCTGTTCAGCTAAAATGATCTCCAATGCCTTAAAATGGAGAGCAAAACCAGAGAGACGTGGAAGAAAACGGAAGACAACCATCAAAATGGATCGAAGAATAACCAGAATGGCAAAGGCCCAGCCAATGATCAGCTCCAGGATGATCAAAGACAGTCTGGAGTTACCTGTAAGTACTGTGACAGTTAGAAGACGTCTGTGTGAAGCTAATCTATTTTCAAGAATCCCCCGCAAAGTCCCTCTGTTAAAAAAAAGGCACGTGCAGAAGAGGTTACAATTTGCCAAAGAACACATCAACTGGCCTAAAGAGAAATGGAGGAACATTTTGTGGACTGATGAGAGTAAAATTGTTCTTTTTGGGTCCAAGGGCCACAGACAGTTTGTGAGATGACCCCCAAACTCTGAATTCAAGCCACAGTGAAGACAGTGAAGCATGGTGGTGCAAGCATCATGATATGGGCATGTTTCTCCTACTATGGTGTTGGGCCTATTTATCGCATACCAGGGATCATGGATCAGTTTGCATATGTCAAAATACTTGAAGAGGTCATGTTGCCTTATGCTGAAGAGGACATGCCCTTGAAATGGTTGTTTCAACAAGACAATGACCCCAAACACACTAGTAAACGAGCAAAGTCTTGGTTCCAAACCAACAAAATTAATGTTATGGAGTGGCCAGCCCAATCCCCGGACCTTAATCCAATCGAGAACTTGTGGGGTGATATCAAAAATGCTGTTTCTGAAGCAAAACCAAGAAATGTAAATGAATTGTGGAATGTTGTTAAAGAATCATGGAGTGTAATAACAGCTGAAAGGTGCCACAAGTTGGTTGACTCCATGCCACACAGATGTGAAGCAGTTATAACAAACTGTGGTCATACAACTAAATATTAGTTTAGTGATTCACAGGATTGCTAAATCCTAGAAACAAAAACGTTTGTACAACATAGTTTTGTGTTTGTACAGTCAACGGCAGACACTGCTATTTTTTTGAACACACCCCTTTCAACTAATTGCCCAATTGCACAGCCTTAAGAGCGTGCATATCATGAATGCTGGGTCTTGTTTGCTTTCTGAGAATCTACTGCACCTACTGGTAACTTGTTTGCCATGTAGCAATAAAAAATATACTAAAAACCTGCATTATTCTGGTTAGTCACATTGTACTGCTATTATTTTGAACAATAATGTACCTCTGGCAGACGCTCCGTCGTCGCTGGAGCATTACCTTACTTACCTTACGTAACTTGCATACCCCGTAACAGACCTATTTTTGTGGTATGTATTATACGTCATTTTGTTTTCCACGCTGACAGTTCCTGTGCTGTGGATCTCATTTTGTATGTTGGTTATTCATTTTGTGTTATACGTTTCTGGACATTCAATGCTGACAGTCCCTGTGCTGTGGATTTCCCTTTTCATTCGCCACTCCTCCTGGTTAGTCGTCTATTCTTAGACCTGTCCGTCCTGATCCTCCCACTCTCCTGGTTTTTGCCGTTAGCTTGTCTACTCCCCTGGTTGTCCTGGTCTCCTCCACCATCTCTGCCCTACTTTGCTGGTTTCTGTACATGGACTCTGATACGTTTTGTTGTTGCTGTGCATTTCCCACCATTAAACCTCCTTTTTTTAACTAGCACCTGGGTCAGCAATCTTGAGTCCAACCTCAGTTGTCCCTCACCCCCCTGGTGAGTGGGACTAAACCATAACATAGTGTCAATTCAGTGCATTTAGATTGATCTTAATGTTAGGATACTCTCTTCCCAGCAATATATCCAACCATCCATTATCTATACCATTTATTCCTAAATAGGGCTGCGGGTGGGCTGGAGCCTCCCAGCAATATATTTTTGATTTTGATCTGTAATCATAAAAGAATACTCCACTTATTTAACATTGCACTCCTATAATGTTGGAATCACAATTAGCAGCATTTTAAAGTATCTAAACTGGTAAAAAAAAAAGGCAATGTGATGCGTATGCCATGAAAACAGTAATTGTGCAGGTAGGAAATTAGGAAATACAGATGTGCCACCTGCACCGCACACAGTGCGTTTGTTGCAAGATAGGGCCCTAAGTCACAAAGTCCTGTCCCATTGCTACTTATACAGTTTCCAGACCTAAGCAGACTCTTGCACTCAGTCACTTACAGGTGAGTCTTTGAGGGTTCAGGGCTTGAGACCTTAGGGAGGACATTGGGACTGAGCCATCATGTTAGAAGCCACTTAATTAGCAAGGGGTTACGTGCATGGCTACTAGGCAGCTAGCACACGCTGCTTCCAGGAAGAGTGTACTGATTTGCACTTAGCCCTGAGCTCAACTGAAGAATTTCTAAAGGCCTATGTGGGTGTAGTTCTGGATGCCCTTACTGTTAATCTAGCCCACTATGCCTTTCTATCCCCCTGTGCCTGCTGAGGTTCCTGTTAAAGGCTTTCTGGGGGGCAGTTTTGCCTGGCAGCTATCCTAGCCTTGTTCTATGGCACCGTGAGCAGACACCTCTACAGCTGTCATCACATAAAATTATGACTAGTGCAAGGAAATCATTAAGTTTGCTCACAAAGTAACAGACCCTATTTTTCAGCACTTTATTGCATATTAATTTTGGTTTTAACCAGAAAATAAATTTCTAAGATGTGGACCCAGCTTCTAATAAAAGCCTGTCAATAGGTTGGGTGCAGTTCTTAACTCAAAAATGTATATGTTGTAGTGGGAAAAAATAAACCCTATTCCAGAGGAAATATGTAATGGAACAGTATGTAGCTCAATATAGACCTTATTTGGTACTAGCTCGTGTAAGGGAGAGCTGAGTGATTATGGGTTTATTAAGTTCATGTGAGGTGGACAATGGGCTTATGTAAGTGGTTATATAATTAATACTTAGAATCCTAGTTAAGGCCTAGTATGGTCAGAGATGAACCCTGTGTGTCAGAATATTGGGAGTCAACCTTCCTGTCTTCCCGGAATGGAGTGAGAAGGGGGGCCCTGGTAGACGTCAAGATGGACAGAGTCCAGCTGTTGAGAAGGAGCTAGTGGCTGAGCTGATAAAGAGAAGTGAGCCTGAGGGAGCCAGGGGATAGAGAGGTACCCTTTTGGGGGACCCAGCCGGATGGGGAGAAGACGACTGACTGGGGCTGACTGACTCAGGACTGATGACAAAGGACCTGACCTGACTGACTGATGCTCCGACCAATTTAGGCTTTATCTATTTCATTGCAGGAGGAGAGTCTCTGTCCTCTGTTCTCTGTTCCCTAACTACAAGATTATCTGTTAGATGCTACTCTATTTAGAATAATTGTAATAAATGATCATTTAAATTGTAATGGTTTGTCTGAATTAATTTAGTTGGTATCTCACTCTTGCCACGACAATGTGCTATTACAAAATACACTTAAAATCATTCAGGACAGAATAGGTTTGAACTGCACGAACAGGAGAGAATGTTCTCCCTAAACAGTGTACCTTTCCAACAGGAGTGTCTTTTACAATCAGTTTCACACTTTGGTGGATAATTTGACTTCAGGTGAAACTAATATTTCGGGCGGCTCTGAAGTCAACATGTTCCGCCAGTGCATCTAGCCTCCAGCTGCTGTAAATGAGTGCCAGTGACTGTGTGTAGATGAAGGAGTGGATTGCTGAACCAGTCAAGCAAATCATTGGTTGTGAAATGGGACATCAGAGAAACTGACAGAAGGCAGAGCAGCGCTGGCCAATATTCAACTGAACTCTGTTCGCCATAGAACTTATGGATGTTCTGAAGGTTACCCATTGCCCACTGGGAATCATACAAGTTCACACAGACACTCAACACACCTAAATGTGTTTGCTTAATTCCTCCTTGTAACACTTACCAGCTCAAGTTTTCATATTAAAAATCCATAGAAAATTGGAAGATTGGACTGTTGGGCAGAAAGACAGTCATGGCCACTTAGAAAAGCAATTTAATTTTTAATTAAATAATTTTTTTTTCAACAATCCAAAATCTTATTTTACATCTCCTATATCTGTTCAGGGTGGTTAAGGCAAGGAAATATCACAGCCAGTACACATTTTACTACTGTATTCTGTTAGGGTGATTTTTATTTTATGCACTTAAGAATGGTTTTATTTTATAACACACATAAGTTTACATACTTATATGTCACAGATATGCTTATATAATTATGAATATCACTTTATGAGTTCACTTAACTACTGGTCAAATATCTGCTGTGTGAGTCACAGAAACACTAATGCAACATCATAAGTCTTGTCCACTAAATTACTGAATTTCATTAGATTTATGGCTGTAGCTAAGGGAGCTCATAGTTACGTATCGCTCCTCTGGACTGGTGGACCCAAAGGAGTCTTGGTACGGTAAGGCTCCAAGTTTATTAAAATAGATTAGACGTAGATGAGAGAGCTTCAAAGGGAGAACAGTTATGCACACACACACCCAGGTAAAACAGTTTTAATTAAGTGAAAACAAAGGAAGACGTGAGTGTGTATGTAGGAATTAAAGTAGTACAGGTATTCCTCCTTTCTAGGGCGCTGTCCACGATGATTGGAGCAGAGAGGACGGACGGACTGAAGGATCAATAACGGGAGAGTTAAGTCTAAACCACGGCTCCTCCCCAACTGTTTTGGACCAATTAGATAGTAGTACCTTTTCATACAAATATTGTTACACACTAAGTTGAAGTCAGTTATAAAACGAACTGCACCACAATTCCCAACATTTTTATATATATTATCAAGTATAAAAACAGGCCAAAAATATGTGGACACCTAAACACTGCACCCATATTTGATTGTTGAAAATGTCGACCTTAAGCCATGGGGATTAATCTTGTGCTGTATCAGCCTTCTAACTGTCTTCATGGCATCCCTCTGGATTCCTCTCAGGAGAAGAAAGCACACTATTTTTTTTCATCACACAAACACATTTACAACACACAGCAGTCCAGAGAGATGACAGCAGTGCTGGCAATTCTGTTATGCTGTTATGATATAATTACTTCATAATACTATATATTTAATTAAAGCCACTGGGATTTAAACATTTCTGACTTCAGTAAACTTTGAAAATGGTAGTGACATTCTGAGGGTTAAGGCACATGGCATATCACTGTCTACACTGTGAGTCCAATCACTGGACTATGGTCGGTAACAATGTACAATGAGACCCCCACACTGATTTTCCCAAGGACTGCATCATTTGTGCTATCTGAATAACTTGAAACATAGTACAATCACGTTTTATACTCTGAAGACCCTCTTATCTGGATTACCCCCAGATTTTCTTCAAGTTAGTCTAAATTTTCAGTCATAGTTAAGTAAGAGAAACCTTTGCTGAAAATGAAGAACTCCTTTACATGGTTGAACAGTCACATCTTCATTTTTCACTGAGGGATTTCAATGTCAGACTGCTCTTTCTATTCATGTCTCGTCTGTGTACTCTGTTTGTGGAGTTGAAATATATTTCTGTCATGATCATGTATGGAGTATTTGCATTGCAACATCCTAATCAGTTAATATTCAGTGAGACACTGCTTTATAATAATGGCAGTCTTTAATTAGGTGGAATATTTTTGGTCTGTTCTTCCTCACAGCAGACACCTACCACTGCAGCTTCAACCCACCACCTTCTCCTTTTTAGCTCGTCTGCCTTTTCGTTTCACCCCTACACAGCTAGTTGGGGCACTTTGAAGTGAGGGCAAAGGCAAATATGAGAAGAATGAGTGCCCTCCTTGAAGCGTTGCCTTTTCATTGTGGCTATTCCCCAGTCTTGCCTTGCCTTGGGTGTGCACGGCACTCTACCACCAGCTGCTGTAGCGCCTTAATGATTACTCATTTTAATTGTGTCAAAGTTCAGAAAGTAACTTTTTTATTCTCTGCTACTACATTTGCTTGGGCAGTGTGGTGGAGCAGTGGTTAGAGCGGTCACCTCACAGCAAAAAGGTTCAGGATTCAAGCTTAGGCTGAACTTTGTGTGGAGTTTGTATGTTCTTCCTGTGGGTTCTCTCCAGGTACTCCGGCTTCCTCCCACAGTCCAAAGACATGCAGCTTAGGCTGACTGGTGAATCTAAACTGCCAGTAGGAGTGAGTGTGAGTGGTTGGTTGTCTACACATCAGCCCTGTGATAGACTGATGACCTGTCCAGGGTGGATCCCACCTCTCGCCCAGTGTCAGCTGGGATTGGCTCCAGCCCTCAGCAGGATAAACAATATAACTACACAAATGCATTTCCTGAAGAAAATGCGTGTGGATGCTGATTGCTGAAGAATTGACCTGCAAATGCTGAAATCGCTGAAGGCTGAATACTGCTGAATACTTATGGAAGATGAAATGAAAAACGGAATTTGGAAACTTCATTAACTGAAGAAGGTGAGAGTTTGACAGCATTCCTAAAACAGTGGAAGGCTTAATCCCAAAGTGAGAGGAAGAAATTAAATGTCTTAAAATTCTAAAAGAACAATTAATTTTTACTGACATCTAACATATTTTGAAGGCAGACCAACGTGTGTATGTGTGTGAAAACAAGCGCATTTGTGAACATCTGTGTACAGGCAGAAAGTAGCAAATTGCATATACAATTCAGTTTTGGAGTACTGAGGTTTAGTGGGAATCACACCTGAATCTGATTGGACAGTGACAGTCCAATCACAGAGCAGAGTCAAATTGCCCAGTCAGGCAGTAGCTGGTAATGATGGGTGATCGAGGCTTTGTTGAAGCTTCGACAGTATTCACAAAAATAGTTCATTACTCGAGGCCTCAATGACCCAGTGCTCGAGGATTTGATTCGCCATGCACATTTCTGTTCAACTACACTACATGGTTATATGGTTTGACAAAATATAAAATAAACATGGACTCATGTTGAAGACGATGTGTCTTATTTGGCATGTCCAAGTGTAACCCTATATGCTCCTCACTTATATTTTGTTATGAAACATTAAATGGTGCTGCTACATTCATGAGATGTGCTCTACAGATTTAGACAAAAAAAAAAAAACAGAACACACAGTTCACATGGCACAGATGAGGCTGGGGTATACAAGAAATGCTTGGCTAATTTTTTTATAGATGGGGTACACAAGAAATGCTTGGCTAATTCATAGAGGTTTTGGTAAACAGTTTTATGGGTTGCCCAGTATGTGAAGAGGTCATCAGTTCTTTCCAGGGGAGGATCAGCCAGGTATTGGTTCACTTCCACAATTGCATTAGCAGTGGTGCTTTGCATGTGCCTGGCTCTGTGTGCATCTTGATCCAAAAGTCTCCACAGGTCAACACCTGAAAAATATTGAAAATCATCATCACCAAAAATGTCACTAGTCATGCCTTATTCAGAATAAAATAAAAATGAAATACCTGTGGAGGCTGCTGCTGGTGCATGAGGCTGAGGTGGTGCTTGTGAAGTGGATGGCTGCTGCTGGGCATTGTTTATGTTGATTATTTTTGTACATTCTGTTATCAGATCAGGTCTTTAAGCATGGATCCAAGAGTGTAGCGACTGCCAGTGAACTCTTTCCTTTTCTTGCATTCTGTCTCCCAAGCATCTGAACAAGTTATGTGCCAGGTGATGTGCCGTGGGGGTGGCAAGTTGTGGATATAATTGTTTTGTTGTACAGTATGTCACAACACACGGTAGAGGGGGATGACCTTTGATGCCGACACTCTTCTCCTCCGACAGCTCCACAGTTGCCACCTGGAATGCAGCCAGCAGCTGAAGTGACAGGAAAATGCATATTGTCTGAATGCTTAAACTGTGTGGTGAACTTTATTTCATTGTGCAGTCAAGCATGATGTGCCAAGCGAGTAAACCCTTCTGCAATGACTATGAAATAAATCTAGACAGTTTGGATTCTACAATGATTTTTATCTCTGGTCTTCTGTTCCATACCTTGATGCATTCTTTCATATTGTTGGCTGGTCAGATGAGTCCGGTCTGTGTTGAGTGAAGCTAGATCTGCTGCCCCTGCATCTCTTTCCTCAGAGGCGTTGAAGCATTTCCAGGGTGCTGTTCCACCGTGTGTCCACCTCCAGTTTGAGCTTCACGTTGCAGCCCAGTTGCTGCTGCATTTGGCTCAGCTTCTCTTTTGCAGTTGTACTTGTTCTGAAATAAGTCACCATCCTCCTGCTCATGGCTCCAATTTCATCAAGGACAGGAGTGGCTTCAATGGAGTTCTTGACAAGATTCAGGCAGTGTGCAATACATTTAGAATGCCTCAAGTTCAAGGCATGGCTGTAGCATCATACTGCTAGCTGAATCGGTCACAATGCATCGAATTCTGTTTGAGGCCCCACTCTGCCATCAGTGACTTATTTCGGCTGCAATGTGGGTTCTAGGAAAATCCTGGATTTCAGCTTTGGCCTTCTCCCTCTCCTCCTCATACTTTGCTACCACCATGTTCCTCAGGGCCTTCCTTGTTGGTAGAGTGTATGTGGCATCCAGCTTTGCCACTAAATAGGGATATCCTATCTGAACACACTTGATCCCACAAAGTGATTCACATGACAAACTGAACCAATCAGCTGATTCGCAGTTGGGTGCATCAGACATCACTCAAGTGATTTAAATGTCACTAGTCATGTGACCAAAACACGCCTTGGTACAGTGGTTCGATACAATTGCTTCATGAGTTACTGTGCATGTGTCGGAGCCTTGGGTGTCAGAGGACCATCACTAGAAGCTGGGTTCTTCAAGTTAATCTCCAGTGGTGGTTCTGCAAGTTTGGCTATAATGGAGATTCAAGATGGAGGACAGCATGAGCTGTTGTGCTACTCAGGTGGGTCACATTAGAAAGTCACAGTAAACATTTCATGTGTTGTGTTCTGTGTGTAGGCAGCGTGCAGGTGCTTCGCTGTTAACAAATTTGTTTTCCATTCCAGATGGGATACTTTATCTAGCTCTAGCCCAATGCTAATGTAGGACCTTGACAAACCTCTGCTAGGAAGAAAATTTAAGGGTAGCGTTAGCCATCCAGTACTCTTTAGCTTTGTTTGAGCCTGTAGTTGTCAGACTAATTGTGAAACCTGCTTCAATCTAGGAGAAACCTCTTAGTTGACTTGTAACTCTTTCCTTGTTGGATGTGTAGTCTTGTAGATGAAAGAACTAGTCTAGTTTTACATGACCCATTAATGTAAATGTCTTTTTTATTTAAAATTAATCATGCAGCTCAATAAAAATGCCAGCCGGTTTGGACCTCACCGGGTCTTCATCAGGATGGAAACATACTGGTGCAAACAATTTAAGTTTCGGTGCTGATGAAGACCCGGTGAGGTCCAAACCGGTCAGCGTCTTTTGACCAAGATGCCCTGTTACAGGTGCATTCAAAATGTTGCTTAAATAATAGTGCTAAGCAACATCATTAGCAACGAAAATATACCTAAATTACAAAAAGTAAAATTAGTCACTGTGCAGAATGGACACTGCAAAGTTCCAAGTCAACATTAGGCAAAATCAGTGGGGAAACAAACTTGAAATAAAAGATGTCATCTCACCACATGTTGACATAGCATCTCTGAAATACTGGTGGCAAGTCCCAAGAAAAGGCCATACTGCTGGTGTCGCCCCTCTGCTGGGTTCATCACCAGCAAGCCTATAAGGAACATTCACTTTAACAATTACCATTTTTGTTTACCTTCAATTTATCAAAACAGGCCATGCAAATTTGCTCTTTAACAGTAACTTAAAACTACTCTGCAGTTGTAAAGCACCACTCTTGTGAAAATGGTTCCACATTTAAGCAATACTAAACTGAAGGAAAGTTAAATTCACTTTGAGAAGCTAGCCACAGCAATAAGAATTTAATGTAACATTTCACAAGTGAACATGAGTAATAAAATACTATCAAGTACTAGTACAGGATCAATACAATTCTTTGACAAAAAGGTACAAGAATATATTAGCAGCCTCTGTAGGTTTTGATCACACCACAAGGTCTATATTCAAAATTTAGTATGATGCAAACATGGATGAGAAAGCCCGTAATTGTAATTAAAAGCTCTACAAAAGCTAGTGAATCCACCTCAAATGAGATTAGTATCACCTACCTTTATTCATGAAGAACAAAGGCATCCTTCATACAACACAAACCGCCCACCCAGAGCATCTCTGAAGATGAGACTATTTGGTACAAATCTATGTATGAAATTACACCATTGTTTCTATTGTTCTGGTGAACTCGACCATCCACAGCTTAATAGAGAAGGGGTGTAGTGTCAATTTGTTCTTGAAGAGGGAAAATGTAACGCATGCATTTCCCATTGTCGATCATCTGGAGCATCTTCTTTGTGTGGCCGACAGACAGGATCCTCTGGCCACTGCCACCTTGAATGTATAACAGGAGTGGAATAAGACAAGTGTATCACAAATACAGATGTGATAAAAAAATGACAGTGAAAATGAGATTCTTCATTTGAAGTGCAAATCTGTCTGTGCTTAGTATTTTCTACACAATATCTAACCGTTAATTCACTGCTCAGTGAATTAACTTCACATGTGTGGTCTCTCTCAGTTGTAACCTCTCAAAAGCAACATTACAAGACCCCATTACTTGCAGCTTTGTACAAGTCATCCTCCAGTTACTCTTCATTTCTGGATCCTCAGACCTTTAGTAATCTAGATTTAGACATGAAATTCTCTCCATTGTCAACAATGTGAAGTTACATACAGATAGTTTAATGTCATTAAAGCCTGGCATTGCTTCCACCATCAATAAAACCCACTGATATTTTGATCTTATTTTAAAACAAAACAGGCTTTTTGGGCTATTCATTGAGGACTGGCAGCTGATGGTTTGTCTGGATTTCAAGCTAAATGGAGGTTCCATTTCACACAGACATGGCAGAAAAACTGAATACTCACATACTTACAGTAACTAAAAACATTTCTCCACTACAACAAAGAAATCCATGTCAAAGACCAGTGTCCTCTAAACATTAAACTTGTTGGGTGTTTAAAACAAGAGGGTGCTAACATTAGTCTAGTCCAGATATATTCAATATGCAACACCACCATTCCCATATCGCTGCCAGTCAGACTACAGAGCCAACAGGGGATAGGTGGCTAGTTACCACAAAGTCACAGCAATATTTCCTAGAAGCAAGTTTTAACAATCTACCTCATTGTTAAAATGAACATGCTAAAGCAAAACACTAGCGTATCAGAAGTCTAACCACATGTGGACTAATTAGAAGACACATGCCTGGCTCGCCTTCAGCCCGAAAGGCTTCTTGCTAGCAGAGTTTTGCCAACACTACATGCTAACATTAAATTCTCACTAACGCTAGATAAAGTAGCCTACACAAACTCAAAATTATACATTTATTCAACTGTTTTACCTCAGAGTAACAGCTAAGCATCTGCATACACACAACACTGCATATTAAAAATTTATTTCAAAAGATCTACAGTAGGTCAACCTCATCATCAGTGAGCCATGCGCATCCAAGACGTGTCACCACTTCAACATCTGTCCTTCCTTAGATGCTGTTGGCTTGCTGCCTTATATATCCAACCCACAGACAGGTGGCTGTAATGAGCTCATCAGTGTGATTCACGTCACCTGTGAGTGGTCATAATGTTATGCCTGATCGGTGGTTATCTCCAAATCCAAAGGCATTCCACACCCATTCCAACTATAGAATCCCAAATACTGTGAAAACCTGTACATTTGGTTGTATATCATGTCAGGTTATTATGAATGAAGACAAAATGTGTCAAAGTACAGCCTTACAGTCCTTTATACACTGTGTGCACGATTATTAGGCAAGTTGTATTTTTGAGGATTAATTTTATTATTGAACAACTACAGTGCTCTCAATCAATCCAAAATGTTAATAAACCTCAAACCTGAATATTTAAGAAAGTAAAAGTGAGGTTTTGGCTTTCTTAATAAAATGCCTCTATGTGTACTATTATTGGGCAATTGTTAGTGTGCAGAATTATTGTGCAACTAAATGTAAAATGAAAATTTTCTCATCTCACTTGTTTATTTTCATCGGTTAAAGTGATAATATTAAACTAACAAAATGTACAAATAAATATTTGACATTTTAAAAAAAATCTGTGACCACTATAGCCACACTTCTTTTCAATAACAGTCATAAACTTTCCATTCATGGAGTCTGGATTTGACACTCGACTTTTTGTGCAGCAGAAAGCACAGCCTCCCAGACATTGTTCAGAGAGGTGTACTGTTTTCCTTCACTGTAAATCGCCCATTTAAGAAGGGCCTACAAGTTCTCAGTAGGGTTTAGGTCAGGTGAGGAAGGAGCCCATGTCATAATTCTTTTATCTTTAAGGCCTTCACTGGCTAGCCATGCAGTGGAGTACTGCGATGCATTCGATGAGCATTGTCTTGCATAAAAATCATGGTCTTCTTGAAAGATGCAGACTTTTTCCTATACCACTGCTTGAAGAAAGTCTTCTAAAAACTGGCAGTAGGTTTAGGAGTTGATTTTGAGTCCACTTTCAACCCAAAAAGGTCCAACTCGCTCATCTTTAAAAATACCGGCTGATAGCAGCGCCTTGCTGGCGTTTGATTCTAAGTGGAGCTCTGTGTCTGACTGATCAAGCCACAGGCCCATCCATCTGGTCCATCAAGAGTCACTCTCATCTCATCAGTCCATAAAACCTTTGAAAAATCTGTCTTCAGATATTTCTTGGCCCAGTCTTGATGTTTCAACTTATGTGTCTTGTTCAGGGGTGGTCGGGTTTCAGCCTTCCTGACCTTGGCCATGTTTCTGAGCACTGAACACCTTGTACTTCTGGGCACTCCAGGTACATTGCAGCATTAGCATATGACAGCACTGGAAAATAATGGGTTCCTGGTAGCTTCATATTTGATTCTTCTCAAATCTTTGGCAGTTAATTTGCGTCTTTTTTCCTCAACACGTTTCTTGTGACCCTGTTGACTATTTGCATGAAGGTTCTGTGATCACACCCCAGTTACAGTCAGGGAAAAAATTATTTGAACCCCAGCTGATTTTGTAACTTTGCCCACTAACAAAGAAATGATCAGTCTAGAATTTCAATGGTAGCTTTATTTAAACAGTGAGAGACACAACAATAACAAAAAAAAATCCAGAAAAATGCATTACAAAAAAGTTATACATTAATTTGCATTTTCATGAATGAAATAAGTATTTGATCCCCTATCAGTCAACAAGATCTCTGGCTCCCAGGTGTATTTTATACAGGTAATGAGCTGACATTGGGAGCCCTCTCAGCTCGTTACCTGTATAAAAGAGACCTGTCCACAGAAGCAATCAATCAATCCAGATTCCAAACTCTTCACCATGGCCAAGACCAAAGAGCTTTCCAAGGATGTCAGGGACAAGATTGTGGACCTACACAAGGCTGGAATGGGCTACAAGACCATCGCCAAGCAGCTGGGTGAGAAGGTGACAACAGTTGGTGCGATTATTCGCAAATGGAAGAAACATAAATTAACTGCCAATCTCCCTCAGTCTGGAGCTCCTTGCAAGATCTCACCTCGTGGAGTTTCAATGATAATGAGAACGGTGAGGAATCAGCCCAGAACTACTCGGGAGGAACTTGTCAATGATCTCAAGGCAGCTGGGACCAGAGTCACCAAAAAAACAGTTGGTAACACACTACGCCGTAAAGGACTGAAATCCTGCTGTGCCCACAAGCTCCCCCTGCTCAAGAAAGCACATCTACAGGCCCGTTTGAAGTTTGCCACTGAACATCTGACTGATTCAGAGGAAGACTGGGTGAAAGTGTTGTGGTCAGATGAGACCAAAATCAAGCTCTTTGGCAT
>NW_018128262.1:250301-252008 GCF_001952655.1 Monopterus albus | reverse complement strand
GCATTGTAAGCCTACCTGTGATCAGACATTCAGTAAACTTTCTGCTGATTTTAAACAGTCCTCTCCTGTCGTCACTTCTCGTGCTTCCAACAAAAGAATTTGGTTAATTTCTAACAACAGTCAGTTAAGTATCTTTTTTGGCCCATTTTGCCTGAGGAAAAAGAAGCTTCCCAATAATTATGCACACCTTGAAATAGGGTGTTGAACTCCTTACACCACACCCTCGCTCATTACACATCACCTGATATGCTTAAATCCAATAAGCATGCAAATTTATACAGATTTCCTGATGCCATGAACAGATCTGCTCTCTTAATACACTCCTAGCAACCTGTTGTTAAAGCCTACTCTACAATTTTGCTACTTGGACTTAACATATGTAGCCACGCTAAGCTAGCTCAGATTCAATAACAATAACTTATGTGATCGGCAGTACAACAGGAAAAACAGTATAAACAGGGAGCACAAGGGATAAACATTGCAGCAGTAGTGTCCCTAGTGGCAGTTTGTAGAAAAACATGCAGTATAATATACTGATCTGATAATACATATTTAGCAACCTACTGTTAAAGCCTACTCCCCCCCATTTTTCTACTTCCTAAATCCTACGGCCCCCTGTGCCTGTGTCCAAAAGAGCCATCTATCCATGCCATGGGGTCAGTGGTGTACCTACACCTGGGAATCAGGTTCTGTTGGAAAGGCAATAACTACAAAAAACCCCAGAAACTAATAAAAACAAATACCTGTATATCTTGTTGGGTAAAATTAATTACAAAGTCATACTTTAATGTTGATTCTAACATTTGATTGAATTAAGAACTTAATTAGTAGAAGATTAACATTATGCTTGTTGATTAGTCAACCTGTGTGTTTACTTTGTTTGTGTATGATTATTCTATCATAGTTAAGATTTAGTTTATAGCACACATAAGTTTACCTACTATAATTTTACAGTTATGTTTATATAGTTATATGTCACCTTATGTGTTCACTGAATCACTGGTCAGTATTTACTGTGTCAGTCGACTGGAACAGTGTTAAGGATTGGCTCAAGAAGAAGCATATTAAGGTCATGGAGTGGCCTAGTCAGTCTCCAGACCTTAATCCCATAGAAAATCTGTGGAGGGAGCTGAAGGTTCAAATTGCCAAACATCAGCCACGAAACATTAATGACTTGGAGAGGATCTGCAAAGAGGAATGTGTCAAAATCCTCCCTGAGATGTGTGCAAACCTTGTGGCCAACTACAAGAAACGTCTGACCTCTGTGATTGCCAACAAAGGTTTTGCCACCAAGTACTAAAGCACGTTTTGCAAAGGGATCAAATACTTTATAACTTTTTTGTAATGCATTTTTCTGGATTTTTTTTGTTATTTTTGTGTTTCTCACTGTTCACATAAACCTACTAAAGGCTGAAAACCATTATAAAGCCTCATCCGGATCTTTCAAACCAGGAACTCCGAGGGAAGACTCAGACCACTTGAGTATATAAAAAATATAACCGTGCTGGTTTCTTCAAAAAGTCACAGGCAAGAATTAACACTTCAAGTCCAGAGGACTTCCAACCCCCAGGCTGCCCAAGCAGCCCGGAAGCAGAAAAGACCCCGAACCAAGAATTGCTATACAATATCATCACTTAGTTGGCTCGCCCCCTCCTCCACAGAAACGTCAACCGAGACGTCTCTCTCTCACCAGCTTTGCAGCTGGCT
>NW_018128262.1:231970-249793 GCF_001952655.1 Monopterus albus | reverse complement strand
GTTAAGGAAGCTATTTTCGTAAAAATAGAACACCCCTCACTAAATAGGGGTGGTGGACTAAGACACAACTTGTCTTCCATCTACAACCCGGTTTTGAGATCTCTGCCCAAACATGCCCACCAGGACAATAGGCGTCGGCTGACAGGGGAGGATCCAAAGACAGGTAACGACCCTCACTGATACTGGGCTGGGCTGTAACGACTCAGTCGTTAATGGACATTGTTGGCCTTCTAAGGACTGAAACCACACCGAGGGGGATAAATATCTCCGACTCAACACCAGTCAGTCAGAACTGATGAAGCCTCTTGGATGAGAGGTGAAACGTCTTCAATCTAGAATTCCAAGTCCAGTTGATTTCCAAGGTTATTTCGGTTGCGGAATAACTAAAGAAAAAGAATAAGCCTATAAAGACTGCAAATGACAAAACGGGTAAATATGAGACAAAACAAAGAGATGCAGAACCATTAGCTAACACTGAGACACCCAAACAAGTAAAACTGGGTGCACAATGACTACAAAAATGTGTAAAAATTATCACAAAATGGTTACAATTGTCTTGTTCCTAGAGGTTACATAATAGTGTCCCTAGTGGTTGCTTGGAGAATGCCATGCAGTAAAATACATTGCATATACCGTATGTGCCGTTTGTAATGGATGAAGACAAGACTATTGTGTTTACTGGTTTCCAACATCGTTACCCCACATAATTTCACCCTGGTATCATCCTCATCCATTTAAACATACTCAATTTAAACAAATTAAATAATGTGTTACTGCTAAAAGCTTTATAGAAAAAATACCATATTAAAATCATAAACAAATACTTTTAGGTACTATACTCCAGTAAATGTAAATATACTAAACAGTCAATGTATTGCATAGTAAATACAGGCCTCAGACAGGGCGTTTACCCCGTCCTGCTAACAAAAGCTACAGAAAATACACCCAACTAAAAACAAAATCTGCATAAACACTCTATAAAACAATAAAAAATAAAACCCTGGCCAACTAATAATTACTAACAGAGAGATATAAAATACCCCTTCTGTCAATCTAGGTGGAGGATTTATGGCCTTGATAAATCATGTTTCCAACTCTATGTCCGGTCCGCATTTGACACCTTGCTTCCATATTGGGGAATAGGACAGAAGGCCACCTGTATATCATAAGGCCTTATTTCTAGTGCAACACCACCACCACAGACTAAGGTTATTACATCGAAAGGTTTTTATTACATTAGGTGTGACAGCCATCATACAGGTATAGGCCAATGTTTTCTGAAGACTGACAGGTGTTTAATTAAATAATTCACAGGGTTTAATTTCAGTGGTGTTTAAACCAGATAGTTTAGTTATATGTAAGGAATAAATTTAGGATAAAGAGTGTAATTCTTTTTTAACTTATAGGAAGCTAGTATTTTCCACCACATAGTTTAACCTTGATAGTTTTGTTAGAGGTGTGATTTAAAAGAAAGGAATGACTTGACCTTGCTTAACAGCCACAGGTGGAAGAAGCTAGATTTCACAACTGAGTTGATCTGCTTGTCAAACTTCAAGTCACCATCAAACATCACCCCTAGATTTTTTACAGTCGACTTCAGGTGTCGCGCTAGGGGGCCCAGGCATGCACAGTCAACCGCACGAGCTACTGCAAAACTCCAGTGAGTGAACTACCTTGTCAGCCTTCGAATTAATGTCTACTAAAGGGTATAAAATGAGTGGGGGAGCCGAATCAAGTAAGAAACCGAAAACGTACCGAAAGCATTCCATGTGGAATGGGAGGACTTTTTTTTCGTGACGTTATATTCGAAGTGCGTTTGCTTGATCTACCAATCTACCGTCACTATTCCGAAGGGAAATGTGGTGCGGCACTTTCAGACTGTTCATAAAAACTAGACACTCATTCCTACATTTATTTTGTGTGCACGCGCGCAAGTCAATCATTTTGACTTTGAAAAGTAGCTCGCAAGGCGAAAAAGTGCGGGCACCCCTGGAATTTACCCTGACCTATTGTGAGCTATGGGGGTAACATACCTGCAGGTTATCTTTGGGCTTCAGTCAAGATTTCAGATCACGTGTGGCTGTCGAGGTGACTGTTGGTTAGCCACTGTTGGAAGGGGGCTGTGGAAAACAAATAACACTGCAAATGGCTACCACAATCCCAGTGTGTTCCAGCTTGGCGAACTGCTGTTTTAGTTTTTGGCCATTAGGACTACTGTAGCCTGAAAAGACTGCATGAAGGTCTCTGACCATGCTGCTTCTAAAATGCTATGGCCGCGGGGGAAGAGCCTGCAGTCACCAGAGCTTTATTGAATATAGTTTAAACAGACCTTATTCTAAAAAACATTTAATGTGAGGATGTGGGAGAAGGGGGGCGGGGTTCCGGGGTGGTGCCAAGTGTGGAAAAGTGGGTGGGGGTTAGGATCATAAATCAATCACACCTTTGACAGATGGTGTGTGCTTTTACTCCGATGAGCAAGAAAAATTGAAAGATGTTATGGAGAGAGGAACTTGGTTAGAATTATTTATTTTTGTCATCGGTATCTGTAAAATCTCAATATAACTTATCAGGCTATTCTCCCACAAAATATTAATATGCTAATATTTTTAGAGACAAGGAGTTTTTGATAAAACCTGCTGGCCAAATTCATTGCAGGAAGATAAGCAAATACACATACAGAATCTTATCTCATATTTGTCTAAGTATCACATACAGGTTGCTGATGGTCTCCCAGTGCCAGTTCAACCGACTCCTCTTTCCTTCCACATTGGTGACTGACAGCTAGAGGGTTGGTACAGGAGGCCTCGATATACAGTATTGTAGGCAGCTAGGTGGCTCCATGAATCACAATCCTTATCATGGCACCTGTGAATAGTTATGAGTTCTTGTCTCCCTAATGGATTTTCTCTTAAACAAAACAAAGGTGCTTAAATTGATCGTTGGAGTTTTTATTTGACAGACACAAAACTGACAACCCAAACCAACTGTTACTCATCAGGGATAGTAAGAGAAGTATAATGAAACATTCTTTAATACTCAAACTGTAGTTTTCTGAAAGTCTGACTGATGTATGCCTCCGGAACAGTGTTCACCCTAGCTGCCACTCCTATTTTGATGATTAATGTTTTCAATACATGTTGCAACCTACTTTATAAAGGAGAATTATCCTAATCAATCCTGCTACGTCTGCTCATTGATGCCTCCCTCTACTTTCAAACTGCGCTTTATGCTATGCCTGCCTCAGTGAATGATACTAACTTTCCTCACTTCAACAAGTTGTCATATGTTACCTAACCAAGCATAAGATAATTGGTTGAACCTCCTTTTGAAATAACCTTCTGGTAACTGTGAATCAGGCCTGCACAAGCTGTCCAGTGTGAACTGCTCTCTTTAGATCTTTTCACACTGTTTAAGTTGGGTTATAGTGTGGGCTCTGACCAGGCTGCTCCAAAAGATGGATTTTCTTTGTTTCAGTGACACTGAACAAAGAAGTCACAGTGTTCAGGGTCATTGTTCTGCTGCATCACAAAACTTGTACTGAGCTTCAGCCAATGGACAGCCACCCTGACATTGTCCTGTAAGATAACGTACCTCAAACCACTTGATGGCAGCTGTCCAGGCCCAGATTCAGCAAAGCAGCCCCAAATCAAGATGCTCCCAAGAAGCAGATTCTACTTGTGAATAACAAGCTCAAAATGTTTGTATAATTAAAAGAATCTCTAACCAACACCTCCAACCTGGTTTCATTGACTGGAGTTGAGGTTTACTAACTCCTGACTCAAGTTAACAGGGCAGGTTCCACAGTGAGAAACTCTTCTGGTCTAATTTATTCTGACCTCACTGAAGAAGACAAGCTAAAGATTTCATTATACAGTGATCAATAAGTAATCACAATAATAAAGGCAACAATTACGGTACCCTTGTGTAACAGTCTGGTCTCATTGTTACAAGAATATACAACCAGAATCTAACCATTATGACAATACCTGCTGGCTACCCAGAGTTGCCCATTTGTCAGTATTTCAGGAAAGCGTTTATTTTCTTCAAAGAGCCAACAGCTTCTGGTGGTTCAAAAGCAAATTGATAACAGCAGCTTTGCTTTAAGAAGGAAAGGGAAGCTAGAAAAGTGCACTTTGGCTAGGGGGATCCACAAACTTACTACACTAACGTGAAGTTAGGCCTACATTGCACTACCTGCAGTAATTTTTACAGTGCCTTGCGAAAGTATTCGGCCCCCTTGAACTTTGCGCCCTTTTGCCACATTTCAGGCTTCAAACATAAAGATATAAAACTGTAATTTTTTGTGAAGAATCAACAACAAGTGGGACACAATGATGAAGTGGAATGAAATTTATTGGATATTTCAAACTTTTTTAACAAATAAAAAACTGAATAATTGGGCGTGCAAAATTATTCAGCCCCTTTACTTTCAGTGCAGCAAACTCTCTCCAGAAGTTCAGTGAGGATCTCTGAATGATCCAATGTTGACCTAAATGACTAATGATGATAAATAGAATCCACCTGTGTGTAATCAAGTCTCCGTATAAATGCACCTGCACTGTGATAGTCTCAGAGGTCTGTTTAAAGCGCAGAGAGCATCATGAAGAACAAGGAACACATCAGGCAGGTCTGAGATACTGTTGTGGAGAAGTTTAAAGCCGGATTTGGATACAAAAAGATTTCCCAAGCTTTAAACATCCCAAGGAGCACTGTGCAAGCGATAATATTGAAATGGAAGGAGTATCAGACCACTGCAAATCTACCAAGACCTGGCCGTCCCTCTAAACTTTCAGCTCATACAAGGAGAAGACTGATCAGAGATGCAGCCAAGAGGCCCATGATCACTCTGGATGAACTGCAGAGATCTACAGCTGAGGTGGGAGACTCTGTCCATAGGACAACAATCAGTCGTATACTGCACAAATCTGGCCTTTATGGAAGAGTGGCAAGAAGAAAGCCATTTCTTAAAGATATCCATAAAAAGTGTCGTTTAAAGTTTGCCACAAGCCACCTGGGAGACACACCAAACATGTGGAAGAAGGTGCTCTGGTCAGATGAAACCAACATCGAACTTTTTGGCAACAATGCAAAACGTTATGTTTGGCGTAAAAGCAACACAGCTCATCACCCTGAACACACCATCCCCATTGTCAAACATGGTGGTGGCAGCATCCTGGTTTGGGCCTGCTTTTCTTCAGCAGGGACAGGGAAGATGGTTAAAATTGATGGGAAGATGGATGGAGCCAAATACAGGACCATTCTGGAAGGAAACCTGATGGAGTCTGCAAAAGATCTGAGACTGGGACGGAGATTTGTCTTCCAACAAGACAATGATCCAAAACATAAAGCAAAATCTACAATGGAATGGTTCCCAAATAAACATATCCAGGTGTTAGAATGGCCAAGTCAAAGTCCAGACCTGAATCCACTCGAGAATCTGTGGAAAGAACTGAAAACTGCTGTTCACAAATGCTCTCCATCCAACCTCACTGAGCTCGAGCTGTTTTGCAAGGAGGCATGGGCAAAAATTTCAGTCTCTCGATGTGCAAAACTGATAGAGACATACCCCAAGTGACTTACAGCTGTAATCGCAGCAAAAGGTGGCGCTACCAAGTATTAACTTAAGGGGGCTGAATAATTTTGCACGCCCAATTTTTCAGTTTTTTATTTGTTAAAAAAGTTTGAAATATCCAATAAATTTCGTTCCACTTCATGATTGTGTCCCACTTGTTGATTCTTCACAAAAAATTACAGTTTTATATCTTTATGTTTGAAGCCTGAAATGTGGCAAAAGGTCGCAAAGTTCAAGGGGGCCGAATACTTTCGCAAGGCACTGTAAAGTAAGAAGCACCGAATGAGTTCATGAGCTCTCTTCAAAGCAGTATACAAAGTAAAAACAGCCCTTCAAAAATTCCAAACAATTGGTAAAGTCCACTGATATTTTGCACATCCAAACATCGACTTTCTGAAGCAGTTTAATTGGAAAACTCATATGAAAGATTGAAAATAAGGACTATTGCAGTAGGATTCAGAATTGCAGAAAATCAGAATTAACATTTGAGCATTTTGTTTGGCTTTGCAACCACCCACATAAATACACAAACACAGCAGAAAACCCGACTCCAGACAGGACATAGAGAGAAAATAAAATAATTTATTCTCACACAAAAGACTTGCCATATCTAGTCAGCTCCCCCTGCAAATGAATGGAATGAAAATGTTTTATTTTCTGGTAATGAAAAAAACAGGAGTAAAAAAAAGTTTAAATCTTAAGATGGATTAAGTGCATTTAATACAGAGACAAAAGGCTGCATACAAGTGAATGAAAACTGCATTAGAGAAACAACAGTTATAAAAGTGGAGAAAAAATAGAACAGGCATAAAACTGATCAAGGATAAATATTTACACTGAAGCAGCATCCCCTTCTTGAACACAGACAATGTAGACACACTGTAAACATCTTTTAAAATGTGGACAGGTGTACAGGGAAGAAGAGCATGTGCTTTTATTCCTCTCATCCAAATCTCTTAAAATGTTAATATCAGAGCTTTATAAAAGCTGGAAGCAAAGAAAGGTTTACACAAGGAAGGTGGATTAATTACAATATACAATACTATATGTGAAATTGAATCTATACTGCTACAATAAAATAACCTTAAGTGTCAGTTAATATGTCGCTTACAAAGTTAAAAATAGCCATGACAGAAAAGGGCAAGAGAGGGCAACCCTGAAATTTTACCCAGAACATAAAACTCAAAGAGCTTAACATCCTGCATTTGTTACCTTTTATCTTTATTAATTTACTTGCCAAAAGCAGACTGAAGTAAAACTAGCATCCTGGGAAACCCCCATTTAAACCTCAGGATGACATTTTGTTTCCTTGGCTTACAGGTAGCGTTAACACTTCATTTAACGGCGACAAATCAGGAATCTGAACAGACAACGTGAATATAAAATGTGATAGATGTCTGGTAAGGAACATTTAAAAACAAATTATGTCAATACACAAAGAAAAACAGTAGGCAATCCTTCATTTTTTAAGGGTAAGGCAAACCTTACCAGATCCTGTGGTAAGCATGCACATATAGCCCCTATCACAGTGTAGTACCATTCCAGTTGGCTCTTAGTGAGAGTCTTAATACAAGCATGATGTATGTTTGGATGCACCTAACTTGTGCATTGTGCAGATCAGAAATGCTATTTTCTCAGTAACATACACCGATTTTAGCTGGATACATGACATGACAGACTTCACAGTTATGAACAGTTGGGTTTATTCTTTAACCCCTAATTAGCCACTACAGGAAGCAGGCAGACAGTTCTGATACTGGCAGAATGCCGTCCCTGGCTTCAGTGCATTTTTCAGAATGTGGCTACATGCAATTTCTTCTCAATTTGGGAAGTCTGTGAAGAGATCCAGTATGGACAAATGCAAGTTTACCATACTAAATGTAGCTTTAACTTTATACACACAGACCTGCCCAGTCAGATCTTGCTGTTTGTGGCAGTCAAGGCAAAAAAGAAGAGATAGGTCAACCCATGCTGGTGCTCCCAAAAAGAAGACTCTCAGAGGAGGTGGGTGGTCGAACGACTGAATGTGTGGTACTTCTTTTCAAATATGGAAGGCAGATTGACCATGGAGGGGGAATGGTGTGCCTGCAAATAGAAATCAGAGAAATGACTAAGAGAAAGCAAAATGTGTGTGAAGAACAGAGTTAAAATGTTAAGACCCACTGTATTGTTAAAGGGTCATTCTAGTTTATTACAACTCAGCTCAAATTTTTGTTTCATTTAAAAGCCTGTGAAACAAGGTAGATTGCTATATGAGCTGTCTAGCTTGCAGGCAAGAACACGTGTGGATGAAGAACAAGCTCGATATAGGTACTCCAGAATCTTTTTTTATTAAACTGATCGCTAAACAACAAAAGCTTATGCCTCTCTACCTTGAAAGTCAAACCTTGTCATTGAATTGATCAAGATAGGCAACCTTTGCCAACACAATCACACTTCAGTAGCTTCCCACTTGGATTTCACACACAGTGGTCTCTACAAGCATTTGGGCAGAGGCACTGTGTTTCCCCTTCTTCCGTTTATGTCAGCCAATGAATAGTAGCCAGTGAATGCAACCCTGATTACATGTAAGTGGTGCTAGAGGGCTTCAGAAACATGGAGCATAATTAGAGCTGAATGAATGAATGATTGACTGAATGAATGAAGAGATTAACAGGCTGCTTTCACTGAAGAGGAAGGCCAGGTCATGGGCGGCACTGGTCACAATGTAAATATATCCAGCCTTCATTATACACCTGTCATTACTAAGCTCAGCAAAAAAAAAAAAAAAAAAAAAAAAAAAAATTCTAATTGAGATTTGGTTAGTGAACACAAACACAAAAGATCATCCTTTCTTCCAATATATATCATGCAGACACTCAGTCAAGTTTACTTTTTCTAGTTACTTCCAACATGACTAAATTTTATTCCTTTTGAACTTTTCTTCTTTGCAAGTAAAGCCATACCAAATCTTTAGTTTTTGCTGAAACAAATCCCAAATTCTGACCAGCAGACCCTACGCTACCAGCCCAGTGACAAAGAACACCCCAGGGAGAGGCCACCCCAAGCTGTTCTGGAACACTGAGCCGAACCAAACCACATCAGGGTACCGTGCCATCATCCAAGGTCCAAATGACTCCAAAAGTAGAGAAGAGCCATCTTTTTCTATAAAACCAGGATGGTGTTGTTTACACTATGATTCATGCTAAATCCCACTGTCCACAATTCTCCCTTGTTACATTTAATAACTTTTTTCATAAGTCATAAGCCATAGTTGTCAAGCCAAATTAATCCACATTTCATACTCAATTTCATCCTTGGTTCTGTTATATCATTGTTTGCCATTTGAACTGCACCAGCATTCATTTTGTCTATTGTTTATTTAGATTAATAACTCATAAAATTCAGTTCTGCTCTCCTTATTCCTTTCTGTTGAAGAAATAAAATCCATGTTTTGAGAACTCATCTTTCAGACTAAAGATTGATAATGTGATTAATAACATGAAAATTAATTTGTCATAATAATTATATAAAATTCTGGTTGGTCCACCATAAAGACACATTGTGCCCCAAGGCAATTAGTTTATTGGCTAAATTAAGACAAATATGCTACAGAAGTGATTTTGGTGACGCATTATATAAGTTACTGAATAGTTTCCCTAAATAAAAATTCCTCAAAATTATGCAAAAACCCTTTTTCCAAATTAAAAGTGGTAGTATAACCAAGAGGACACCTCTGATGTTTGAACTGAATTTGATGGTACTGCACTATTCATATATAAGAGTAAAGTTATTTACTGTAATATTTTGTAGTAGGCCTGTATTTTCGGGGTTGCATTTTTTTGACACAGTCCTTGTGCACTCGTCTCATAGCTGGCTGCACATAGAGACCATGTTATCCAGCATGAATGACAGCTTGTTACCTAGACAATTACGGTATGGCCAACATGTACATACGTTATGTACTCATGTACACAATCCCACTCCTAGTGTTTAAATTCCCTCACTTTTTGCACCACTTGTCATGCATTTTAAAATAAAATTTTTAAAATGAAAACATTTTAGAATTTTTCATGAAATATCAAAAAACACGACGGCACGCGATAAGATGAAAGTGGTAGAATTAAATGAGTGACTGCTATATGCACCAGAAACTTTAGGCACAAAGGCACTGTGAAGAGCAGCACTACTTGTGACTTTTAGCTCCAAGAGAATTGGTCAGTGGAGGTGTAGTAACACTGCATCATATGCCTTTCTGAATTTGTCAGTAGTCTATCTGAAGCAAATCTTACAAAACAGATTGATTCAGTTTAAAAATCAATACAGTTCTAATACTTGTTAATCACTTACATAGTAGCCGGGGAGCCAATGCATATTGTTAGCATAGACTGTCTCTCTATTCACATTCAACAGGTGAGCTGATTATTAGAAACAGCCCTGCATATACTGCAGTGCAGTACAACACCACCACTGACCACAGTCCTAAAACATATAATTTAGCCAACACAATGTCTACACCAAACATGTAGCATGTACAGTGTGTAGCATATTGTGTGAATCCTGCGCTACATTCGTGTTTGAGCATAAAGAGGAAGCTACCAAAACACTTTTGTCTTGTACAAAACTGGATCATGAAGCCCATGGTAAAACAAAATAAAAATATAATTTAAAAAGAACTTGCAGTAGTATTAATGTAACAAATGACAGATCATGTGGTCTGTGCTGATTTATTACTCAATTTTGGTGGAATTCTAGTTTGAACTCATGAGCTTTCATAGGATTGATGGATTCTGTGGAGTTTTACACACATAGCCCCCAAAACACAGACTAAAGTGTAAAAATATGTACGCAAAGCATGAGTGATAGGTGTAGACAACTGGACTGATTAAAATGGGAACATATTGGTTACATGGCATGTTTGTCTCTAAAAAGGCAGTTAAACCCTTTTGGTGAAGACACAGCACAACTCCTCTATGACTGGCATTAAAAAAAAAGAGAGAAAGAACCTGAACATTACAGGCATCATTAAAGTAGACTGCAGAATCTCATCATCCAATAGATTGGACTGTATGTGTACGTAATAATATTCATTTATCAGTGGAGTGACTTCAAAGATATTTATTAAATGTGAAATATTTTCAGTTTCATATAATGTAAACATGGATAAACTATCAATTGACTACCCTACTAACTAACCTCAGTGTGTCTCTTCCTCTTAAAATCACAGGCTTGTGTGTAGTCTACTGTTTAAACCATTAACCCAAATGCAAAATAGATAACCTTCTATTACATCAAAATAAATTTCTTAAGCATGGATACAGGTAGTGCAGTATTCATACAACTAAGAAGTGGTTAAATGGCTGAGATGAATATAGGGCATACAGTAATATACTCAGCCACCACAAATGGCTAAAATATAGGACCGATTACAGGTGATGTGCCACCTATCATTAAAGCTCAGATGAGAAGGCTGCCTTACTCCTATGAATGCATTGACATTTTAATATTAGTAAGCCATTTTTGTGTAAGCTAGCCAAAACACACAAAGAGTATAACATCCAAAATTAAAGACATGCCTTGACATTTAGATTTTTAATCTTGATATTTTCCTCAACTGGTTCTTATATTAGTCACTGAAGTTCTTTCTAAAGGAGCGGCTTGGATTGAAACAAATATCTGTAAAAGCAAACTAACTTAGTAGCATCTGAATGCTTAATAATCCAACAACCCTTTATAGTGTTTATGGACCTACACTCAATAGTAACGTAGCAAACACCCAGAAAATAATAAAGATGCCCTTTCGCTTGACAGAAAGCAGGCTTCCACCTGCACAACACCTTTCCCAGCTCTCTACCACTCTTTTGATGAATATGGCTGCAATGGACTCAGCCACCCAGTGAATATTCCCAGCCACCACCAATTAGTAACTTGGGTGAGTGTTAAAAACAGAGCTATTCCAAATCAACCCATAGAATCACTGTTCTTTACACATATGCCAATTTCAAGTGGGTTATGCATGACACTCACACTATTCAAATATTTCTAACTGAATTGTATCTAATCATTTGAGTTCGGAGCCATCCTAATTAATCTGATACATCATTTTCCCAGGGTCTCAGCTTCTAAGGAGTTGATTTGGGACTACAAATGCACCAGTGGTAAATAGATGTTAAAAGCACAAAACAGAGTGTACACCAGCTAGTGAGGATTAATGAGAAATTAAAGTGGTATCTGAGACAAGACAATAATAATTGCTCACATGAGACTCCTGGACTGAGCTTAGCGATGGTTTAGAGCAAAGTCTCCCTGCGAGGACTGGTCATGACAGCCTTGCATGGGTCCAAAGGGACTTGGGGCTCTCTGCATAACTCAGAAGAGGTCCCCCCTATGACATTAACAGGTGGAAGAACCAGGGACCTTGGAGGACACCCTATAGATGGAAGGTGTCTGGATGCATGCTGGCTAGATTTTGGTTGGGGGTGTATAGAACGGGGCTGAGTGGCGTTTTGGATAGCTGAAATGGAAGTGGAAGTGTGATGGGCTGAAGAGGTGGACTGTTGGGAAGTGATGAGGCTTGACTGAGGTTGTGATGATTGGGTTGATAATGGAGCATCAAGGATGGACTTGGGTTCTTGGGCGCCAGGGCAGTAGCTGGGGGAAAAGCTTTGGCTGAACTCAGGGGCAGTGCTGAGGCCTGGGCTATGGGTGGAGTTTCGGACTGGGCTGCAGGGCGTACGTATACAGACAGGGACCCTGGCTCTCACAGGAGCATGGTCCAGAGAATTAGAGCGCTGTACCACAGCACTGCTCCTGCTAGAATCATTCAAACTGAATGTGGAGGTAGAGCGAGACATCTAGAGTATATAACAGAGGGAAGACAAATATGGAGCACAGATTAACATAATAAGACATGACGGTGTTTTAAATACAAAATGCACACATAGTACTGACTAGCTGATTTCACAACTTGAACTAACTATTAAACCCAGGTTAAAAACACAAAAAAAAAAACCCTCAAATTCTGCTCATATTCAAATTTTCAGTGTATTGTTTCAATCAGCGAGTGACTGTTGACTGTTTTCAACCTAGTCATTAAACCAAAGTTAGTTTAATTAGCATTTCAGTGACTGCTAGAAGAAAAATAAAATTAGCTTCTGACAGTTGTAGGGATGTGGTTGAATAGCATTTTAACAAATTTGAATCCAATTCCAAATTGGTTTGTTTAATATAAATCCCCTATGGATAGATTTGTTCAATCACAACACAATGGCTTCATGAAACAAAAGATTTAACTTTATAATTATTTCTGGTCATGTTCAATGTGATTCAGGGACCAATATTCAGACTAACCTGACACTCAAACTACTTTGATTAATGATGGAGCTAAACCATGAACCATCCACTGTGCTAAAGGATTGTGGAGTATTCACAACATGTTTAATACGGCTCTGTTGACATTCATTAACCCTGTTCTCACTCATTTTCCCTTTCGGTGCAAGAAAAATAAAGGTTCTGCACTGAGGGCTGTGCTGCAGCTGCAGGAGCCATAGAAGCTAAAGCAAAAACCACACTATGAAAATAATATTAATTCTACCTTATCATTCAGTAAATACCACATGCATAAATCATTGCTGTTCTACATGCACTAAGCATTTTATGTTGTCTGAAAGTGAACTTAGTGTTGCACTGCTACAAGTCACACAATCTGACAGGTAACAGTACAGTTGTCCATCAACTTGTCAAAAACTCCACAAATTCTTTAACATTTGGAAAGTAAAGATTTCACCAAAGGACATGCTATTCCACCCTTCATCATAGGTTTGTGCTCACAAATACTGTTGTCAGTGAGTTTGGAACATATATCCATCTTTGTTATAGCATCACAAATAGTATCACAGTCACATTCATGTACATTTTGGTGTGCTGTGGTTATTATATTACCCATACTGTCAATAATTCATTAATTTGTGAAATATGCCTCTAAGCCATAATCAACAGTAATTGTGTGCCAGACATTTTCATTGTAAGACAGTCATTACTTTTGTTCACCTGCAAAGAATTAAAATGACACCTTTGAAAATACACGGTGCTCCAAATTATTATGCAAGTGACAACAGGATTTCAGTAAAATAAAAATTTTAGGTTTTTCTATGAAGGTTTGCGGCTGTTTTATTGCTCCCATATTATTTGATAACTGTTATAGTATCACACTTTGGCATACATCAGCTGGTTTGTCTGTGCACATCTGTAGTGTCAGAAAAGAGGTGCAAGAGACTAAACATAGAATGTAAATTAAAGATTGGTTAAGTTTTTTTTTTTTTTAATTGATAGAACCTAAAAAAAAAAATTTAAAACCAAATTGTGATATATTCATATATAAATGTGATTTATATTGGAACTCATCCCTAGGCAGTTTTCATTTTAGCCAGCAACAGCAATGCTGGCTTGAAACGAGAAGCTGGATTTAAAATTAAGTTACTGGTTCACAGAAAAAGCAGAAACAAAACAGTTAATCACTCCTCACGGTATTACAGGACACACCAGATGATTGGGGGGGAATTAATGTAAAGTAAAAGACGGAATCGATTAGGTGTTGGCCAAAACTATGTATGATTTTTGCATTCGATGCAATAATTGTTGATATGCTAATCGAACGTACATTTAATTAATTAATTTTTTTAAAATAAGCTCCATTTGTATCCTCAGTTCTATTGTTATATTTACACTGTGTTCCAAATTATTATGCCAAGTGCTAATTTGGTTTATTTTTCCTAAACAGTCAGTACAATTCAGTTTTTTGTTTTGCCTCAACAATTACATCACAATGTGGGTTTTGTTACAAGCAGAAACTACTGATAATGACAGATGTTTGCAAGATTTTGAAAACTTAACATACATTGTTCCAAATTATTATGCAGATTGCAGTTTGAAATCACTCAGTAGGTCATAATAATCTCAAAACAGAAATCTATTATATTTCATGCATGAATAATTAACATTCTTCAAAAAATAAAGGCAATAAAAAACTATGTCAAGCTACTTAGTAATATACGAGCCATTCTTTGATATCACTTTTAACAACTCTGCCATCCACTGAACTTCTAAGTTCATGTAGTGTTTCTGGCTGGATTGCCTCCCAGAAATGTTGTTCCAACGTATACTGCTGCCTTTTGCATGGCATTTCACTATTTTACACTTTTCATCTTCAGACTTATCTTTGTTCTTCCCCTACTGCATGAGAGCTGTGACTTGCTTAATATTGTGGAACAGCCTCTTTAAGTACGTTTCTCTATAATTAAGCTCATCTGGCAAACTAATTAGCAACCTTGGTTGAAACTGATACCAGTTATCAAACAATATGCGAGCAATAAAACAGCCACAAACCTTCATAGAAAAACCTAAAATTTTTATTTTACTGAAATCATGTTGTGTCACTTGCATAATAATTTGGAGCACAGTGCATTTTCAAAGGTGTCATTTTAATTCTTTGCAGGTGAACTAAGGTAATGACTGATTTCTTACAATGAAAATGACTGGCACACAATTACTGTTGATTGTGAAATATGCCTCCAAGCCATAAATTAATGAATTATTGACAGTATGGGTAATATAATAACCACAGCACACCAAAATGCACATGTACATGAATGTGACTGTGATTCTGTTTATACTACACTGGGTGTTTCAATACACTGATGTGTATGTGTCATGTAGATCCTTGTGAATATGTAGACAGAATATAAATCGCAGTTTAGGGCATGTCACCACCCAACTGTGGCTAAATGTGGGAGTGGAAACAAGTCTTGTAAATTTATGCCCTCTTACAAATTACTGAGTAATAAAAAACAGAAGTATGTGTTGGCTATAAGACTTTATGAATGGGATTTTTAAAAATAATGTACATGCATTTCTGTCCTTGTAGACATAGAATTTGAGTCATTAACCTATTTTAATGGCCCCTAGTCTTTACTGGTACTCCCTAATCTTTTTCTTTTTTACTGCTATGGACAGAAGAGTGAAGTTTGGAATTTACGGCATGCATCTTAACCACTAGGACACTGGAGGGTCTATCACTCCCTAATCTCAACTAGTATATGTGAAATTTTATAATCTTCTTTAATATTTATCTTTCTGTGCAGCTGCCACACACAGTACATTAACATTCTTGTATCACCGAAAACAAGGCACAGTAAAAGGTTAGCAAAAATGATGAGGGAATTTCACTTTTCCTCACCTCTTAGCCACTCCCCCACATCTTCATATTCACCTCCCCCATTTAATAAAAGGAGCATTAAGAAAGGAAACTGCTAAAATAACAGTCCTATTAAAAGCAAAAATCTCCTAGCACATTAAAAACAGAAGCCCTTTCCCTGCTTTTTTAATCAAGTTACTTGAAGGCAGGTGACTCCAATAGAAAGCTCTTCCACTGTGGTCATGCCACCCAGTGTGTTATGCAGTTACTACAAAAACAGACATTTTATAAACACGTTGTAAAAATGTACCAATTACACACAGATAATGGTTGTTCAATCACAAAGAACTTGGCTACATTGCATACTTGTTTCCTGTGCTTTTCATAAAGTGTGAATACGTGTTGTAGTTTTACATGCTATTGCAAAATGCCTATATTTGTGTATTAGATAGGTCTTGGCCAAGACTAACAGAGAGATAAGTAACAAATGAAATAATTTAACTTATTGTGGCTATATCATCAGTACAACTTGTGCTGTCTTCCCAAGGGACAGACTGTTTTCTTCAGACAGACAAATAAACAGACTTACAGCCAGAGTGGCGCTGCTGCCGATTCGATTTTCACAACACAGCCTCTGGCATTTTTCGTCTGGAGTACTGTTGGCCATGAACGCCCTCTGGATTACACGCTTCGGGGTCTTACTGAAAGAAAATGCCCTCGTCACCTAGCACACAAACACACACAGCCAGAAAATCAGTGATTAATACCTTCTGTGTTGAAGGCGAGTCTTTGTTATAGGTGCCACATGGTATTTTGCAAGTTTTAGATTTTCAAACATTTAGTTTTTAAGTAACTAAATACTTTTGGCTGTTTGCACTTACGATGTAGGACTGCTGAGGCTGCTGGATGTGTAAAAAGTCTACTTTATGAAAATTTTTTTTTTTTTTTTTTACAACATGCACAACAAGGCTAATTCAAGTTAAAAAGTAATGTAGATGATAGCTGTCTATGAGGTGTCTTACAGCCACAGCCAAAAATACTGGCACACCTGCATTTCTGTCAGATAACACACCAGCTCTCCCTGATAACTGTTGCAATCACAAATCCTTTGGTAATCTCATGTTTATTTCTTGTCTGTGCATTGGGAACAACACAAAAAAGCAGACAAAAGAAAAAAAAAAGACAAATCTGATCCATTCCACACAGAACTCCAAAAATGGACTGGACAGAATTATTGACAGCCTCAGCTTAATATTTGGTAGCACACCCTCTGGACAAAATAACTGAAATCAGTCACTTCCTGAAACCATCAGTGAGCTTCCACCTCTCTACTGGAATTGTGGACCACTCTTCTTCTGCCAACTGCTCCAGGTCTCTCAGATTTGAAGGGTTCCATCCCCCAGCTGCTGTTCTGAGATCTCTCCATAGATTTAGATCTGGACTCCATGCTGGACACTTCACAACTCTCCAGCACATTGTCTGAAGCTATTTCTGGTGCTTTGTGAAGTCTGTTCGCTTTGTCCTGCTGTAAGACCCATGACCTCTGACAGAGACCCAACTTTCTGACACTGGGACCTAGTGTTGCATGATATACCGGTACTAGT
Organism: Monopterus albus; assembly: GCF_001952655.1. Classification (NCBI taxonomy): domain Eukaryota; kingdom Metazoa; phylum Chordata; class Actinopteri; order Synbranchiformes; family Synbranchidae; genus Monopterus; species Monopterus albus. The sequence goes on along the minus strand of NW_018128262.1, from coordinate 232,446 downwards.
ATGGTACCGCGGTACCGAGGCATTTAAAATGGTACTATACTGCATTTGGATGAGACCGGTACTTGCAGCACCACCGGCAGCGCCCGCCCGCCCGCAACAGAGGAAGACAGAGCAGGAAACAGCTTCCTCGTCCTCTGCTCACTGAGCAGCGTGGACTGGAGCAACAAACGAACCAGGAGGAAAGCGTGGAGAGAGCAGAGACGTTGGAGAGAGAGAGAGAGAGAGAGAGAGAGAGAGAGAGGAGCACGGAGAGGAGAATGGCTGCTGTAACAGTCACCACCCCGCAACTTGTGGACAAACGAGGGTCGCGAAGTGCTATATGGCAGTACTTCGGCATAAAAACAAATGACCTAGGAGAGGCAATTAACGTTGATGCGCCATTGTGTAAACGATGTTTTAAAACATGCATGGCTAAGGGCGGAAACACCCAGACCTGCACACTGAGTTCAGGGAACGACAGGTAATTTACTCATGAC
>NW_018128262.1:219037-231131 GCF_001952655.1 Monopterus albus | reverse complement strand
TTTTTTTTACCTGACACATGACTAATTACAGGCACACTAAGAGCAAATCACAACATCTTTTAATGGTTATGAAAATGCATTCAGATTTAGCATAATAATTATGCAATCACTTCATAAATTTGAAGTTAAACACTGATATCCCCTATACAAGAAAGTGAATGTAATTTATATTGTGTGCTTTAAAAAAAATATCGGTATCGGTATCGGTATCGGTGATATTGGCCCTGTATTTACTTGGTATCGGATCAATACCAAATTTTACAGTATCGCCCACCTCTACAGGAAACAGCTTCCTCGTCCTCTGCTCACTGAGCAGCGTGGACTGGAGCAACAAACGGAGCAGGAGGAAAGCTTGGAGATAGCAGAGACGTTGGAGAGGGAGAGGGAGAGAGGGAGAGAGAGGAGCACGGAGAGGAGAATGGCTCAGTCACCACCCCGCAATTTGTGGACAAACGAGGGGCGCGAAGTGCTATATGGCAGTACTTCGGCATAAAAACAAATGAGCAAGGAGAGGCAATTAACGTTGATGCGCCATTGTGTAAACGATGTTTTAAAACATGCATGGCTAAGGGCGGAAACACCTCCAACTTAGCCAAACACCTACAGGATAAGCACCCAGACCTGCACACTGAGTTCAGGGAGCGACAGGTAATTTACTCATGACATGTACCCTTTTCAAATTCAATAGTTCAGTAGTTTTAAGTGTGCAACACATGATAAAGATTTCTTATCAAACATAGAATTTTTTTTTTTAAATTTTAATAAAAAAATGTGTTTTTTCAAAATGTTAAATGTGGTTACAGCACAGTCCTTCAGTGTTTTACATACATATTTAGCCACCAACCAGAAGGTGCTGTAGCAAAAAAAAAAAAAAAAGAAGTGATCTAAGCCTGCTCTGCACCATCACCCAGGAAAAGAGGGGAGCAGACAGTTCAACAGGACACGATTCATCCACATTGACAACACCTAAAGACAAACTAAACCGTGTGATGACTATGAACAGTTAAGAGATATAAGTGCTGCACAGGACCCCCTAGCCTGGTGGGGTCATCATGAGTCTGATCTTCCCATCCTGGCTCAGTTTGCACGACAATATATGTGCATTTCAGCATCAAGCTGTGCATCAGAACGTGTCTTCAGCACATCTGGAAATATCTGTAGTCCAAGGCGTTCTAGATTGAGTGAGGAACACCTAGACATTTTGGTTTTCTTGGCCAAGAATCTCAACAAGACAAAAAGCCCGAGTCAGACTCAGTAGATAGTCTACTCCAAAAGAATCAGCCACCCAATAGTAGGCAAGAGAGGGAGTAGGGAGGAGAAGGGACATAATGTTGATAGGAAAATAAGAGATTTTGCTGCTACAGTTGCTAGCTTATTTTAATTTAAAATAATTTTATTTGTTCTAAGTTAGAACTTCTAACTTCATACTTTTTATTTACTCACACTGACTGTTCTAAAAAATTTTTTTTTGAGTGCAATAAGAAAAGCCTAGTATTTTGAATTTTATTTTGATGTTATTCTAAGATTTTCTATTAAGATAAAGTCAGTAATGACATTTTTTGCATTATCTTTTTATCTGAAAAAATATCCAAAAGTATCAAAAGTATCGAAATACATTTTGGTACCGGTACCGGTACCAAAATGTTGGTATTGTGACAACACTACTGGGACCTAAATTGTGCTCCAGAATGCGAACCAGCTGCATTTTACAGGACTGCTCTTGCTTGGATTGTGTCACAGTGACTCTAAAGATCTCATCTATAACCAACCAATGAACACAGCAGCTGTGGATGACCTCTGTATGACTCAATTTTAAAAATCACCAAGTTCTGAATCAGGCAAAGCAGATAACTTTATAAGACCAAGAAAAAGTGAAATTGGTAAAATGACTGGTGACAGTCTGCCCCAGAGCCTCTCTTTAACATTTTAACCTTCACTGCACTCAGCTGTTCCCTGAAACCCTTCAATAAGGGGCTTTAATGTAAGACTAGCATTTTTTTTTTCTAGAAGCAGTCTGACAATGTCATTTGCTTGTTTCAAATATTTTATTTACTAGCATTTCTTATATTCAGTTAAATAGTTATTTTATATTTTTGGAAAACCTCATGATCTGGATTACAACTCAAGTCCTGTCAGTTTGAACTTGGGCTGTACCCAAATAAGGAAATTCAGAGTCAACACTTTGTGTGTGTGTTTACGGTTCATGATTTATCCCATTTATTACAGATATAAATATCAACTCTGTTTTGATGATGACTCTCTCCTGCATGGCTGCTAACAGCTCTGTCAGGTGAAAAGTCAGTCACTAGAAGAGTCTGGAACAGCATCTGGTTAAAAAGTAGGAGTGCCAGATCAGTGAACTAAATGAGAAATGAGTCGAACTAGGAATTCAGAGACAAGACTGAGTATCATTAATCAATGTTTAGGATATCATGAACCATCGGTGTTTAGGGGGCAGCCTACTCTGAACAATGATCGAATGCTCACCATGTGTATGGTATAATGACCCACCAGTGAAAAAGGTGACACTGGGAAGGTTAATCAGGAGAAACTACTTTTTCAGCCTTTACCTTTTTGGACGTTTTCTTAATGGCCCTGGAGGCTTTGCTCAGGGTGCTGTCCATATCCTTAGTGCTGACCTGGAGTGAGTCTGGGTCTGTGCACTGAATCAAGTCCTCCTGGTAACAGAACAGATACAGCCTCAAAGTCAAAATAATAAATTATAACCTGAAGTGGGCAAGTCATCTAATCAATACATTATACTATTATGTCAAAATAGTACCAAGAGGGGATGTGTAGTTGCACTCACACTGACTTTACTTCTCTCCTCCCTTCACCCTGCAGAGAGCTTTTTAACAAGCAGGGCTCTATCTCATTGGTATTCACATTACAGCACTGACACAGTGAAACAACATTTGGAATGCAGCTGTGAGGTGGCAGGCAGATCAGAGGCCTAAATCGCCCTCTGCTGGATGCTCTACTAAACACAGCGTACAGCCTCCCCTCTAAATCTCTCAGTGGGCTCAGTAATCAACTTAATCAGCCCATGCCAAGCTAGTTTTCACTAATTTCCCCAAACCACTAATGGATGTACATTTTCTATAATAATGTTACTCTTCAAAAAAATCCCATAAAAATACCAAAACCAATAAGAAATTGGAACAACTAACAACTGGTGTACTAGCTGACATGTACCTTTACTTCAATGAACACACACTGGTTTAGTTAGCTAAACCCAACAACACTGTATAAATGTGTTCATTCACAGTTGAAAGTTGCAAAAACCAAAGCACCATTTCATCCTGTTTGAGTTTAATTTGCTACAAACAGGGAAACAGTGGTCCTTTTGAAAAACCTAAATCCACTTTTTATGCCTCCATGCTGGTGATAGCTGCAGCCAGAGGCATTACGTTTTCAGGTGTCCATCTATTCATACGTCTGTCGGGAATATTCTTGTGAACTTGATAAGTCAGCAACACCTTGTGAGAATTTCTTCAAATCTGGCACACAAGGGTACACTTGAACCAAAGGATGAACTGATTATATTTTGGTGGTCGAAGGTCAAGTAACCGGTGAATTTGAATGTATATTGTTTATACATTGTTTAATGTATATTGTATATTATTCTAGAATTACCGTTTTGCAGCTCTGACTCCACCAACCAGAGTTACTTTGTTATACCAACAACTGATCCCAGTGCCAGTCTCTAGTGCGCAGTGGAACAGGACTTGATGACAGTGATATGAGCAAGACTGACTTTTGAGATGACAGAGGTACCACAGCTTGCCTTGCATGCCTGACTGCCAATCTGTCGAAGCACCTACTTTCTTTACAATATGTGTAAGTGTGTGGCTTCTCACAGCATCAGCCCTGCAGATGGTGTTGGCAACATGACGGCAAAGTGTTCGCAGCCAGATGGTTTTAACGGTTTCCTCTCCAGCCAGTTGGAAGCTGAACAACAAGTTCTCATGTTCAGTCGGAGGGCGAACCACCAAGGCGAATGCATTCACGCACTCTGAAGAGACATGGCAAAGAGCAAGAGAGAAAAGATAAGTGACAAAAAGAAGGGAATGCAAGTCAACCAGTAAGGAAATTCAGTGAAGAGAATGAGACAAAAAAGCATGAGGATGATTGAGGGAGGACATTGGACAGGAAGAAGACACAGATGGAAAGCCAATCAACTTTAGTGCTTTATCCAACTTCCTTAAATATAATCATTACTGTTTGATTCAGAAGGACTCATTCATCTCTGAACAATGATCTCACACAGAACAACAGGGATGGACAAAACTGAGGAAACTGCAAACTATACAAAACACTGCTTTCATGCTTCCATGTATTCCTGGGAGCATATCATACTATATGCTGAAATGTGGGACATCAGAGCCCTCTGTGGGCACAAAAACTCTAGGACTTTGCAGTGAAAAGAAAAGAAAAAATCTACTTCACAGAAATCTAAACTAGCTGATTAGGGAGGCCATAAAAAGATGTGTAGATGTATGGTGTCATCACCTCCGCCTCACATTTATTAGCTGTCCTGCAGCCCTATTAGTAGCACTGTTTTTAGACTGTACATTTGAAGTATAGTATATCTGAAACCAACTTAAGAAAAAAAGGAATAAGAGCAACTAAAAAGAGAAACCACACACACACACACACGTTAGTGTAGATACACTTTCCATTAAAACAGTGTGTCACTGCAATGTGTTACATTTTATAGATGCAAAAATTGAGCAGCATCAGTTGAATTCTCAATTTACTGCTCACTATTCAGTTACAGTCTGTTTTATGCAGACTACTGAATGGGGGAAGTACACATTATGTCCATCATGTGGAAGAATGAACAGGAGGAATGACTACAGCATGCAATACCTGTTCATATGGGCACCTGACTGCTATTTTAAGTCAACCTTAAACTGAATGAGTTGGAAATTTCTTTTCTAAAATTTCTTGTTGGTGTATCAAAGGAAACTGAAAACCAACTTTTGCCTACTAATGAATATTCTTCATTTAAGAAAGTATTAAAGTCACATTATATTTTGATGGACATCCATGCTAGTGTGGGGTGTTCAAAAATGTCTTGGGAATGAAGCCATAATTAGCAGCTGGCTCAAATTTCAGAGCATTGCATTGCATTGAGATGGGCCGAGGGGGCAAAGTCAGAGCTACAGGCCTGCACTGACTGGAGTGTTGTTGAGGTCACAACAACAGACCTGGATGAACTTACTGACACCTAGACATCATACATCAGCATTTGAGGACGTGTGTCCCTGCCAAGACCGTCTGTGCGTTCAACAACAACAAGCACTGGTTCACACAAAATCTTAAGCAGCTTTGTCATGCCAAAGAGGAGGCCTATAGAGGTGAGGACAGGATCCTGTGCAACCAGGCCAGAAACACACTGACAAAGAGAAATCAGAGTAGCAAAGAAGAACTACTCTGAGAAGCTGATAAATCAGTTTTCAGCCATTGTGTGGAGAAGCCTACAGGGCATCACTAGCTACAGGAAACCAGGGCCCCTGCTATGGAAGACCATCAATAAAGCAGAACTCCACACCCCTCACCTACTTCACCTCAGACACAGAAATTTCTCCCCCTGTGATTCCCCCCCCGCCCCTGACAACCTGTGAAAAGGATGTGCATGGCCTTTTCAAAAAACAACAACAGAAAGGCACCAGGCCCAGACAGTGTGACTCCATCTTGCTTGAAATCTTTTGCTGATCAGCTGGCTCCCAACTTCACACAGATCTTCAATAAAACAGAAATCTACTAAACTTAAAACAGAGCCACAGCTGAATGCCTCGAGTCGTGCTCTCAGAGAACAATGTTGTCACGCTTCATGTAAATGAAAAAAAAAAAACATCTTTAAGTTTCTCATGTTACCTGAGGGACAGTCTTTAAACCTATCAGAGAGCCACTAAAACACTTAAATCAACTTATCTTTCTAGTGTGATTGTTAATCATTATAAACTGCAGGTGTTATTCAGTACAGTTAACTGATATATCGATCAATTTCATCCTATTGTGAAGTTTCTGTAGGAAGTTGAGGTCTTTAACTCTTGTTAAGATTGCCAACATTAGGCATTGTTCTGGTGTTACTGGTCTATAACTTGTGTGCTCTGCCACTTTTGGCAAGTTTGTGCTGGTCTCACTGCCTGTTCTATCAGAGGAGCTTCAACATACCGACGTTTCTCACTGCCCTCTAGATATTATAAAAGCAAAGTTATTTAAGGATGTTTTTGAGACTGTTTGGCCCAGTTTTCTTGTCCTTGTTAATCCCTTCAAACATGGATTGTTTCTGAGGTGTTTAAGCAAGCCTCCTAAAGAAACCTAACTTAGACTTCTGTCTTATCAAATTTTAAACCAGTGTCTAATTGTCTTTTATATCAAAAGTCTTAGAAAAGGTCATGCTGACTCAGCTCCAGTCTTTTCTAAAGGACAGTGGAACTGAAGAAAAAGTTCAGTTACGTTTTAAACCACAGCACAGTACCGGATCTGCACTTTAAAAAAAAATGATTTGAAATCACTAGAGCTGTGTGAAGTCCCCTCTTGCATCCAACCCTCCACCGTCTCCCCCTCCTGCCTGAAAGCTTGTGTTGATCAGTTGGCTCCCATCTTCACACAAATCCTTAACAGCTCACTGGAGCTCAACAAAGTTCCTTCCAGTTTCAAACACTCCACCGTCATCCCAGTCCCAAAAAACCCACCATCAGTAGACTGAATGATGACAGACCGGTCACCCTGACATCAATGATTATGAAGTCCTTTATGAGAATGGTGCTAGTTCACATAAAGGGCGTCACAGGCCCGCTGCTGGACCCCCTGCAGTTTGCCTACTGGACAAACAAGTCAGTGGATGATACATTCAACATGGCACTGCATTGCATGTTGAAACACCTCGTCTCGCCAGGGAATTATGCATGGGTCCTCTTTGTGAACTTCAAGAAGTTCATTGTACAGGGAAACACATTTCCTAACTGTGCATATGACAAATAAACACTTTGACCTTGACCTTCAGCTTTGAACGCCATCATCCTGACCATCCTCACCCAGCTACCTGTGCCTACCCACACCTGTCAGTGAATCACCAGCTTTCTGACAGACTGGAAGCAGCAGGCGAGGCTACGGAAAATCACAATCAGCACATGTGGCCCCAGAGATCTGCCCCCTTTAATAACAACTGCACCTCAGGGGACTACTCTGTTAAACCCCTGAAGTTTGCAGATGACACAATGGCCATTAGACTCATCTGAGACTGTGACAAGTCTGCATAAAGAGGGGAGCCTGCCTTGTGATGCAGTTGCCAACACCCTAGAGCTGAACACGTTCAAAACAATGGACTTCAGGAAGAGATCCTCCACCCTACTCAGCAGCACTGTATCATAAGTAGAGTCCTTCAAATTCCTGGGCTCCATTATCTCCCAGGACCTGAAGTGGACATCTAACATCAGCACCATCATCAAGAAGACACAGCAGAGGATGTACTTCCTGTGTCAGCTCAGGAAATTCAACCTGCCCCAGGAGCTGCTGATCCAGTTCTACAGAGGAATCATCAAGTCTGTTCTCTACACCTCCATCACCATCTGGTTTGGCTCAGCAACCAAACAGGACAGGAACAGGCACTGTACACCAAAACAACCAGACAAAGTTTTTTTCCCTTGGGCCATCGCTCTGATGAAGAGTTAATCCATGACTGTATGACTGGACGCAGCAATCACCACAGTGCAAGAAATTGTAAATATAACCATTGTACATATTAGTCTGAAAACTCTACTGTGATGTACATTTATAAATACTCTTTCTTGTATTATTTTCCTATTTTTCATTTTCCATGTTCCTATTTGAATGCATGTTTTTTTGTTTTTTTCATTATTTTCTATTCCCTGTTGCCTACAAACACACTGAGAGCCTCTGTACCGGAGTCAAATTCCTTGTATGTTCCAATGTACTCGGCTATTAAAGATGATTCTGAAAATCTATAATGGAGAACAGCCTCTGTTATTAACTGTGTTCAAATACACAGAGTGAAGATTTCAGAGTTGGTTTGTCTCTGCACCATGTTACAGGGACACTCCAAAAAGAGGGTTATACACTTTGGGGTATTACAATAGAGTGCAGATTGAGAGCAGAACATGACACCCTAAAATAATGTGCAGATATAGTATAACCAGTAAGATTGCATATTTCTAGTGTGTGCATATTGTCAGCGTTACCCTCTGTGTCCTGCAGGTCCAGCACTCTTCGAATCTGGGACAGCGGCATCAGTGCAATGTGTTTGAATGGTGGTGGTGGTCTTGTCTGTCCCACTGGACTCTTAAATGTATTCATCACCTTGTGACGCTTCCTTGCAATCTGCAGAGATGCACAGAAATAAACACATGCACAAAATGAGTCACACTTTGAAGGTTAGGAAAGGCAATTTATGAATAGCACCTTGTGCTCATAAATGTCCTTGTTATTTAGAATTGAATATGGGTGCATTTTCCAGTTTGTCAGTGAAGCTGCTGTCAGTTACTCTGCAATAAATTGATTAGAACTAGGCCAATTTGATCGGTTTATTTAAGTCAACACTAGGTAATTCGGTATCTGTGTTTGTAATGGTTGATAAATGATAAGACATCAGAGCAATGGAACACCAAAGACGGGTGGAAAAGCTATTTTATTACTAGTGTTATTTAGATTAGATTCAACTTTATTGTCATTACACAAGTACAAGGCAATGAAATACAGGTTAGCATCTAACCAGAAGTGTATAACGGCAGTGCAGAGGGCGCAGTACCTACAGTAGGTACAGACAGCACTAATTGTGTGGATGCTTCAGCAGCATCCACACTATGCTCTCCTATTCTTTCTTTGTGTGGATGCTTCAGCAGCAACACTATTATTGTCCTGTTCTTTATTGTGTGGATGCTTCAGCACCAACACACTATTGTCATCCTGTTATCTATTGTGTGGATGCGAAGCAAAAAAATTCTACTTCACCATACTTTCATCTATTTCAGGTACCAAAATGTTCAGCTCTTCAAGGACATTCATGCTTCTTTTCAAAATGTTTCTAAACTTCATACCTTCGAAATATTTAGCTTTATTTTGAAACTTTTGCACCATTAAAATGAATGGGGAAATTCTACTTCAGCATACTTTCAGCTATTTCAAGTATCAGCATGTTCAGCTCCTCAAGAACATTCATGCTTCTCTTCACAATTTTTCTAAATCTCATACCTTTGAAATATTTAGCTTTGTTTTGAGAATCATGCCCCATTGAAATGAATGGGGGAAATTCTTCTTCAGCATAATGTCAAGTATCAAAATGTTCAGCTCTTCAAGGACATTCATGTTTCTCTTCAGAATTTTTCTAAACTTCATACCTTTGAAATATTTAGCTTTATTTTGAAAGTCTTGCTCCATTCAAATTAATGGGAAAATTCTACTTCAGCAAACTTTCAGCTCTTTCAGGTATCAAAATGTTCAGCTCTTCAAGGACATTCATGCTCCTATTCAGAATTTTCCTAAACTTGATACTTTTGAAATATTTAGGTTTATTTTGAAAGTCTTGCTCCATTCAAATTAATGGGAAAATTCTACTTCAGCAAACTTTCAGCTAGCAAAACCATTCAGGCATCAAAATGTTCAGCATTTTCAGACTGATCTTTCAGCACTCAGCATACATACGCATTTTCTTCAGAAAATGCATTTCTCTAGTTTATTATTATTATTCTGATTTCTTCCGTACATTTTTTGGCACTTAATTCCTTCAGCATGCTTTCAGCTACAAAAGCCATTGAGGAATCAACATGTTCAGCTTTTTAAGGACGTGTGCTTGTATTTTTCTTGTTTGTAAGATTTATACTTTTTCAGCTATTTAGCATTTTTCAACAAATTTTGCCCCATTCAAATGAATGGCAAAAATTTTCACATCTTAACTTCAGCATACCTTCACCTATTTCAGTTATCAAAATGTTCAGCTCTCCAAGGACATTCATGCTTCTATTCACAATTTTTCAAAACATCACACTTTTAAAATATTTTGCTTTATTCTGAAAATTTTGCCCCTTTCAAATGAATGGGGAAATTCTACTTCAGCATACTTTCAGGTATTTCAGGTATCAAAATGTTCAGCTCTCCAAGGACATTCATGCTTTGACTCAAAATTTTTCTACACTTCACACATTTTGATTACATATGTCCTTGTTTGTCTGTTTATAATACACTGAGCACTGATTTCCTGTATGCTCAAACATACTTGGCCACTAAAGATTCCAACTTCTGACACAACCTGCTAGAGGGCAGAAGGAAATCTGTTGTTTGTAAAGATGGGTTTTAAGAAATCTAAAGACTTTGGGTGAATAAAATGTCACAGATGTTTAAAACAATATATATATATATATAAATATATATATATATATATAGTACACAATCTGCTGCTAAGACATTGAGAGACTTTATAATGTAAAAGAGGATCAACATATGAGTACGAGTCTATGCATTTCAGATGATCTTTACAATGTTTGGAAACTGACAAGCTCTGAACATAAACTAGCATAGTGGTGCATCCCAAAATGCTGGAGCAGAGAACAAAGAGGAAGGAATAACACTGGGTCCAACTCATACATGGTAACTCCCAAAATGCTATCCAACCAAAAACATACTAGCTCTAATCAGTCACAATCACCCCCTCAGCTTCCTTCCTATTTGTTTTAACATGGCGTTTACTCAGGCTCAGATTCACGTCGTCATTTCTGTGTATTTCCATACACAAAAGAAACATTGCATTTTTTAAGGCATTGCAGTGGGCTGGTTATCCCAGCCAACTGCAATGCCTTAATAAAAATGCAATCGAATAAAAACAAAAAAAAGACTCATTTATAAACAGAATAGATTAAAAGAAAACCTAATCCATGCATTTCAGCAGACAGACTAACAATATTTACATACACTCAATATAATACAGCAGTGTCAATGTGTGTGTCAAGTTAGCGTGTGTGTGTGTGTGTGTGTGCACATCACAGGGGGTGGGGTGGGAACAAACAGTGTTTAGCATCCTGGCAGTTTGTGGGAAGAAACCGTTCAATATCCTGCTGGATCTGCAGCCAATAGTCCTATACCGTTTTCCCCCAGACAGCAGGAGGGAAAATATGCGAGAAGGGTGAGAAGGGTGGAGAGGGTCCTTTATGATGAAGGTGGCTCGATGAATGCAGCTCCACTGGTAAATCTCCATTAGGAAGGGGAGCGGGCCACCAATGATTTTTTTTGGCCATCTTCACCATCTTGCTGAGCTACTGTTGTTTGAGGGCCTTGCAGCTCATAAACCAAGAAGTTAGGTTGTATGCTAGGATACTTTGATGGTTCCACCACAGAAGGTGGTGAGGTGATCAGGCCTGCCCTTCTTAAAGGGCTTTTAGATAGGATGTGGTGGGCACTGTGCTCAGCTATCGAACCGATTAATTTCTATATGTTGTGTGGCGCAAGAACATATCAGCGCTGCGCCAGGCGGATCGCAGCACAGGTTTGTGCGTGCCCTCCCTGCGCTGAAGTTAAAGTTTAACTTGGGCGCAGGCACAGCACTCTGAGACAACACCTCGATGCGTCCAATTGCAGAGAACCTGACAAACCATAAAGAAAATTGAGAAGGTGAAGGCCTCGTTTCATTTTATGAAAACAGTGGAACGATGTGCTCTACCAAAAATCTCTATTTTGGTCTCATGTGTCCACAGGACATTCTCCCAGAAAGACTGTGGCTTCATCAGGTCAGTTTTGACAAACTCCAGTCTGGCTTTTTATGTTTGTGTCAGCAGTGGGTCCCTGGGTCTCCTATCATTCTTGTCATTCAGATGGCGACAGTGTGAGCTGATACTGTTGCACCCTGTGCCTGCAGGTCAGCTTGAATTTGTTTGGAAGCTGGAGGAGGTTCTTTATCCACCATTCAAACAATCCTTTGTTACAATCTGTCATTTATTTTTCTCTTTTGTCCACATCCAGGGAGATTAGCTACAGTGCCATGGGCTCACATGACCAGGGATGGTGTCCGGCCCTGCAGTTTTGCATGGGTTGATGTTAGCGAAGGGCTTTTTTTTTTTTTTTTTTTTACTGAATT
>NW_018128262.1:217028-218822 GCF_001952655.1 Monopterus albus | reverse complement strand
TTTTTTTTTTTTTTTTTTACAATTTCTCGCAACCAGGTATAGTTCAAGTCATAGCTTTAGAAAGCAGGACAGGATGGGCCAAGAGTGGTAAGGAGTGGTTTATGGTCCAAGTTTGTTTGTTCCTCACTAGAGCCTATAGCAGGTGAAATGAATATTTCTTAGAGTACCTTTAACTACTAGGTGGACAGTGGGGTATTGAAGGTACAAGTCAGCAATTCTAAGTCATCACACATTTTGTCATATTCAGCAAAATTTTCTTCACATTTCTCTGCCTGGATTTTCAGTTTGTGGGCTCCACAAAACCCAGGAGGCACTGTTGCTCATGCACATGCCCCATGCACAGCTCAGCCATATTCTTAGAACATCTGGTGTGAACAGCTCTTCTTAAAATACAACATGTCGTAATAATGAGAAAAATTGTTTTTTAACTTGAACGTGTTTTAAGCAGAAAGGCTTCTCATGATAACAAGATACTAAAAGAGCATCCAGGTGAGTCAAATGCTGCCTAAACGATTATGGTATGGCCAAGCGTGTACATGTGTACATAATCCCTTCTCTAGTGGTAACATTACATTAGCAAATACCTGTGCCACATTAGCCTGGTCGCTAAATAAACCTTTCCTGGGACATTCAACTAAATTGCTAGTTTGCAAATGTATGCAGCAGTCCTGACTTCAACTTGTGATAGAATAACAGTGGAGTCTGTAGCTGGTTACCCATATGCTGTACCCCACTCACTAGTATTCTGACATGTCTCTTCGTCCAGTCATTAGTATTGTTGTTGTGGTAATACACGCTCATGAATTGTGAGTGCTGCGACTAGGAGATCCTAACTGAAATGACTTGTGAACATGGTGATTAAAGTACAAACATTCGTTTGCAAGAATCACTGACTATACCTTTAAGTTTATCTTTACGTAAAAGCGGGTGGTGCAACACAACTACTATTTCTTTTAGTCATATGCTAAGCTGTAATGTCCCATGTTGCACTTTCTAGTTGTCCATTCCCCTCAAAAGTCAGCAACAGTCAAGATGGCTTGCTATTGATCAACAGCGCATATTTGACTTTGCATTTAACTCACAATGACATTAGTACTACGTTGCTTTGTTCCTGAGAGCCAATCCAGTAAATGGTGCAATTTTACATGAATTCAGTCTGCTGCTAAATTTCAGTTTGAAGTGTTATAACCTTTTTGAATTTATAGTTAAAAATAGGTTCAAGCAAGGGTTAAAGGTTTTGGTTAAAGAATGTAGGAAATCCTTCAGATAAAACTATGGTAATACAAATTATTTAGGCATAAATGTGTTCTGTGTGAGATGAACAAAATTGTGTGTTTGGGTGCACTCTCACCTCAAGGCAGTCATTGAAGAGGAACAACGTAACATGTTCTCCACGGTCACATGGCTGGTCTCCCAGGGCAATTGTTTCAACTCGGTAAACGAGACTGCGATGGGAGGACAGCAAGTTGGCCTACAGAGAAGAAAAATCATAGTAAGACAGGTGTGGAGTATTGTGTGTAGACTGATGAGAAACAAATGAATTGAAACCATTTTAAGAGGAGTCTGAAACATAAAATGTGGAAAACTAACAAAGAGTCTTAAAACGTTCCGTACTGACTGTATGTGTGTGTGTGTGTGTGTGTATATATATATATACATACACACACACACACACATATATATATACATACACACACACACACACACATATATATACACACACACACACACACACACATATATATACACACACACACACACACACACATATATATACACACACACACACACACA
>NW_018128262.1:191831-216007 GCF_001952655.1 Monopterus albus | reverse complement strand
ACACACACACACACACACACACACACACACACACACACACACACACACACACACACACACACACATACACACACACACATATATATATATATATGAATAAGAGATGCCTTTAATGACTGGCTGGCAGGGGGTGGAAAGGAACATCACTGTGTGAAAATGTAAAATACACTTCAATATCTAACTATGGTTTGACTGATATGTACAGTCTACAACAGGTCAATTTCAAGGACAATATGCAAAGCATTACAATTTCAATTTGTTTTGTCATGTGGGATAAGCACTTGGTGCATGCTACTACAGCCATGAAAGAACAGCAGTCCTCAAACTTACAGGACAGCCATCAACTTCATACACAACATCAAAGATCTGCTTCTGGCTTTCAGTCTTCCTCTTGTCCTCATTGATGTGACTAGTAGAGAGGAAAAGAGCAGGCTAGTTAGAGAATGGACTGTCTCTCTAGTGCTAATAAATCAATCATTCAATCAAAAAAAATAATCAAAAGTGATTTCTGATAGGCCACCAGTTGCCTTAGTTATTTTTTTATCAAGGAAAATTGCTCAATATTTTCATGTTCCATCTGCTCAAGTTTGTTCATATTGTATAATCACTTTGCAGCAGTGGGTAATTAATCAGAACAGCAGATCATAATGTAGTGAAAACAAAACAACAAAACACCTCTTTTTTCTACAAGTGGTAAACATCAAGAGAATCACCATCAGGTGGAAATTTGATGACATTTATAATGATGAGCTGGCCACAAATTTTACTCATTAGATGCATCAATAGTGCTGTGTTGTTTGCATCAAAGACTGATCTTTCAAAGCTCATTATGAAGTCTAACACATGTGCAACTGATTTCTTTTTCTGAAGATGAACCAATGTTACAATCTTAGATTTATGACAGCTCCTGTATGGTTGGAGTGCTCAGCAACACAGGGTGGAATCTGATGCAGAAGCTTCCATATGAATGCTCTCCCATTTTTTGGTACATTTGTGTATTATTGACTGCAATGTGTGCACAGTCCGTGTTCTACACTGGCTTTGCGCTTGAGTTCTGCTTTTCCACTTGGTCAACATTATTATAAAAACTGATCATTAGCATTTGTGAATTAATTTAGATTTGTAGAAGATGTGAATCGTGATTTTAATGTGAATCAATTTTTTCTCCCACCCCTATCAACTATTGTAAAAGTAGTGGTTCGGACTACAGCTCAAAGGATTTGTGCACAATTTCACACAGCACCGAATATGACCTCCAATTTTCACCAAACTCTGTTCTCATATAAGTCGAGACTTTCTTTCTAAATCTTGGCTTAACAATGGTCAACTATTACAAGTTGAACTTGCATAAAAGTCAAGGCTTAGTAGAACATGACAGAGTTAACTTGAGGTGTTGGAAACTAACATAAAATGTTGGCAGTGTGATCGTCACAAAAGAAAGGGTAAGGTCACACAAACTCACGTCATGACTTCTTTCAGAGACTCAATTGCTTTCTCCAGTCTTATCTTGTCTGGGTTGTCATTGGACGTATGTTTCTTTATGTCTGCAACAGTGAAAGAAAGAGAATTTGGTAAAAAGTAGGCAAAAAGAGAAAAATAATCAGACAGAGAAGGGTGAGTAGAAAAGAGAAATTGCAGACAGGTATCAACAGTAGATAATAGAGGAAGCAGGCAGGTGTGGAAGGATAAAGATAAGAAAAATACAGTTGGAATGTAATTAGCACAAGAAAAGTTTTTTTTCTAAAACTGTTTTAACAATGGAGTGTGCTACCATTAAGAAGAAGGGCCACACTAGGCAGTCTCTGTACAGGTCTGATGAGCAGCTCCACTAGTGTCTGCCTGCCACACTCTGGCTTGGCCTGGTTGATCTGCAGAATCAAAGGTTCAGTGTGACAGAATGTGCTTTTGTGTAAACCTCAAAGACGATCAATTTGAAAGTAGTTGCAGACCAACACCACAAGGAGTCCAGATATACGAGGGTCAAATAAAAAGATAATGGTAGGGCTGTACCCGACCAAGAATTTTGTCAGTCAGCTCTTCAAAGTGACTAGTTTTTTTCCTTCTCTTTAATCTTACTGTCTGAAAATCAATTGGCATGAATTTGATTGATGCTTTCAACCACAGTAACACTGGTAACAATGCAAAAGAGTGAACATATTTTTGAGCATTTTAATATAGGGGGAGGCGACAGTGGTGCGGTGGGTAGAGCAGTCATCTCCCAACCAAAAGGTTGAAGGTTAGAGCGCCTTCCTAGGGAGGTGTTCCGGGCATGTCCCACCGGGAGGAGGCCCCGGAGAAGACCCAGGACACGCTGGAGGGACTATGTCTCTCGGCTGGCCTGGGAACGCCTCGGCATCCCCCCGGAGGAGCTGGAGGAAGTGTCTAGGGAGAGGGAAGTCTGGGCATCTTTGCTTAGACTGCTGCCCCCGCGACCCGGTTCCGGATAAGCGGAGGAAAATGGATGGATGGATGTTGGGTTAGGGTTCCAAACAGATTGGAAACTACTGGGTAGCCTGTGTCAGAGATAATGTTCATTAACTGTATGCTGGCTGACGAGGCTACAGTTTGTGGTGTTAATTAGAAAGCTGATCTCTCAGATTTTGAAAGTGACACATTTCTTTGCCATCTCTTGCAAATCACCAGTCACACACCCATGCATGCACATGCACACACCCACACAGAGTAAAAATACGACATACCTTGAGAAAAGCATGAAAGCGTGGTTTTTGTTTCTCACACTGAACGACAGTCTCCTTGCTCATTTCAAAAAAGTTGACAAAGGGTGGGTAAGCCTTCACCAGCTCTTTAGACTGGAATGTGGATAGATGAGGACAGGTCAGAAGCATTAGGAGGAAAAGCCAAACAGATTAAAGAATGCCCTCTAAGTGGAAGACAATTTTCAGTAATTACCAGATATCGGACTTTTTTGAATAATTACAAAACGGCCCGTTACTGTAGTAACCTCAGCAAATGAACTTCAAACAAATTAATGATTAAAAGCAATGTAATAATCAAACCATGATAACACTCAAAACAGCATATAGGCAAAACATTCCTGAAATTTATTCTTGCAGGAAAACACCTGGTCAAAGCTGTTGTACTAATTTCCCAGTGTGAGAATAAATACTGGAAGCACGTAGTGACCTACTCAGATACAGAATCGGTGAGCTTGACCTTCTTCTGCTGTTCTAAACAACTGTCGAAATTCACAGCCTCCAATATTAGGTAATTCTAATTTGACTCCACTTTTAATGGTAATGTTATTTGAATAATGATGTTACCTTGGACTCTTCCAGAGATCAGTGTCCAACAGCAGCAGTGTTAAGTAATAGTACTTTGTTATATGAACATGCAAGGTTTGCTTGAACTCACATATTTAAGGATGATGTCCCCAACACTGCCGTCCTCCGACCAGTCTGTCAGGAGCTCCTCAAGGTCACTCTGATGAGATGATGGTCGCACACAGAAAATACCAGGTCAAAAACACCAGGTAAAAAAAAAAAAATTTTTTAAAAAGTCACAATTATAGTAACTCGGTGCTTCAGACGCATTACCTTTATTCTGGTGTGAACCTCATAGATGTCTGGAATGCTGCCAAATATTGTCTTAATTTCTTCTGGGGCCAGGATGGGTCCTCCAACCTGCCCCTCTTTTTCCAGTGGGAATTTGAAAAGCTTCAAATAAAAAACAGATATAAGAAACACACACTAAGAGAACCAGCATGTTCCACAGAAATGCAAATGAAAAGATTGAAATAACAAGCAACAATGTCTTTCAGTAATAAATTACATTAAGACAGCAAATATATGCATCTACCTTCTCAGTGTTTCCCATACATGGATATATTTGTGGCAGCCCACCACAATATTAACAGTGTGTGATGCAAAGCCAACTACAACAAAAGTTGAATGCTACACACCTCAAACAAATCCAAAAACATTTTCTTTCCTTCAGTTTTTATTATTTGCTGTTGTGAATTTCAAACCGATGCTTAAAGACAATGCAAGCGAAATCACCACAGCACTGTGATTTTTCTGAATACTCATCACATCTGTTTACTTAATTGTCATCATTAACTATTGATGATGCACAGAGGTGTTGAAGAGTTGGTCCTATTTCATAGGGGAAGATTTCAACCACTAATCACTGTAACTCAGTTTTGAGAGTTAACTTGAAAACGAGAGAGCACTCAATAACAGGGGATGGGGTAAAAATTAAGAAATGGGACTGGACCTGGCTCAATGTCATTTCTACTCTCCACACTGACCCTGAATAATTCAACCTGGAACGTGACTATGCTTTAAAAAAAAAAAAAAAAGACAAACTCTCTTCCTCTCGTCCTGTATAAACATCCAAAGTTTGTCCGAGGCTCAAATGCAGCTTCAGCTGTCCCACTAAGCCCATCTGAGCTGGTATATTTCAAAGTTGGCCTATTTAAGACCAATTTCCTTTTTTTATTTCCCTGGACAGTGCATTCCTGTGCTGCAGGGGAGGGATACATCAGACCACCTAAACCAAGACCTATCAACAAGCAAGTCATGCAGCACTTCATTGCACTTTGTGTTTATCCATCTTTAATTACTCAAGAGCTAATGAAAAAGACCTGAAAATGCAAAGGGACCTCACATAACATAAGTATTAAAGAACGAGCAGAAACAGGCCAAAACATAGTGTTAACTGTATTTGTGGAAAATAATTATTGTATTTGACTGCATTTTTATTGAGGAACTGATAAAATACAACAGTTAAACAGTTAAATTAAAAAGTTCTATTTTAACATCTCTTCACTTTGTGGTGTATTAGTGGAAATCATCACACCCACCTCTAGACAAAAATAGGTGCTGGACACAATTTGAGAAGTGCTGGATCTGGATCCAGCACAAATTACCCCTCGTTGTAAGTTACCCAATATATGAAACAAGAGAAATTACAAGCTATGCTTTGATAGTCCACTGTAACAAACTCCCCACTTTTCTAGTTGTGTTGATGGCTTAAATTTTAACAGTCTCCCTCAAATGCTGCAGGACTGCTGTGTTATGTCCGACATAAACCAATCGTGAAAAAACTGAGCAAAAATTAGTGGAAGGTGTGGATTTTAATAACAAAAACATTTTAATAACACAAATAACCGATGTTAAGTACAGCAGGTAAAAAAGCACTTCTAGATAATGTTTTACTTGATTTATTAATTGTGGTAAACCTTAGTTAATGCAGCTTTAAACATGAAGGGACACTGTGAGAGTTCAAGATTAGCAGCCTGGTTTAACTGTATGCAAGCTCTTCACTTCATGCTTAAACCCTGCCTTTCAGAGATAGTACAGCATACTGTGTTTGCTGCTAAAGGCATAGAGCAGACCTGGGCATTTTACGGCCCGCCGGCCACATCCGGTGGGCGTCCGGGCCGCGTGAGGTCCATCAAATCAGAGCATGAATGAAAAAAAAGTTCACCGGTGAACTTAAGATCCCCAACCTACCGGGTGACACAGGTGATGTTGGCCAGCTAACCCTCAAAATGTCAACTCACGCCAAAAAAAGAAAAGTTGATACCGAATGCAGTGTTTTCAACAAGACACGGACTGGAAAGTATTTGTTTACAGAAGTCAAAGGTGCTTAGTTTGTGGTACACAGGTTGCTGTGTTCAAGGATTACAATTTGAATCGCCACTACGTGACCAAACATGAGGAGAAATACAAGAACTTGTCGGATGAAGAGCACACAAGAGAGTCGGATGCTTTGCTAGTGAAACTGCATAACCAACAGATTTTTTTACAAAAACCTTTCCACACCCAGACATGCAGCTTTCAAGACAAGTTATGTCATATCCCACAAAATCGCCAGAAAAAATAAGCCGTTTTCTCACGGAGAGTTTATTAAAGAGTGTTTGTTGGACTCTGCAGCACTAATATGCCTGGAGAAAAAGGGCGCATATGAGAACGTCCCCTCTCCCGATGCACTGTAACGAGGAGGGTTGAGGACATGCAGGAAATCGTTGGATCTACCTACATATGTGAACAGACATTCTCAGTGATGAAGTTCAACAAATCCAGATTTCAATGCACTTGTTCAAGCCCAAGCCAGACTGGAATTCTCTCACTGAACAAGTAAAATTAACTGAAAATGCATATCTTCACAATACTGCAAAACACCTTTTCAGTGTTATGTGAAGTTGAAAATAAAATGGAACTGTGATGTAATGTTTTTTTTTTGTCTTTACTGTTTATTACTTCTATAGGGGTAATTTCCTGTTTGACCTACACCACAATTTCATATATTTATATAAATATTTATAGAATATGCTTATTCTTCTGATTACCAGTAGCAGCTAATCAACACATATAATTTACTGCTTTTTACAATGGATGATGAATGAATTTTGAGCAGAATCAGATGTAGAAGATCAAGAACAACTTAGTATAGGCCTGCTGACTTGGAGACTGGGGAGCTCCACAATGTTCATAAGGAAATAAATAAGACATGAAATAACTTATTTGAATAAACAGACTTTTTTTATGGGGGAGGCTGTGGCCCAGGAGGTAGAGTGGGTCTTTTCCTAACAAGAGGATTAGCGGTTCAATTCCCGGCTTGTCCAGTCAACATGTCGAAGTGTTCTTGAGCAAGACACTGAACCCCCAGTTGCTCCCGGTGATGTCACTGGTGTGTGAATGCGTGAATGCTTGAGAGTGCGAATGGGTGAATAGGCAAATAATGTGAAAGCGCTTTGAGTGTGCTGTAAAAGCGTAGAAAGGTGCTATACAAGTATAAGACCATTTACCATTTACCAATTAAGTTCAAGTTATCGTTGGTTCGGCCCTCCAACACAGTTCAGGTTTCTCATGTGGCCCCTTGTAAAAATTAATTGCCCACCCCTGGCATAGAGTAAGAACAGAAATATAAGCAATATCAAGTACATTTTCCTTTCTGTGTAACTGAAGTGAATAAGAAACATGGATCGTCTTTGAGATACACTCCTATTTTACATGCACTGATTACCTAATGCCTGGATGATTGAGTCAGCCTCAACTGTGGCTTTGGCACAGCAGTGCACCAAGAGGACTAAGGAGATTTTAGGAGCATATGGTGAATTAATTTTTAAGATACAAGGCAAAGAAGTCCACAACACTAAGGAACTAACCCTACATTTCATTTAAAAAATCCAAGCTTTTTGTGAATACAAGGAAGAGTTAAACTCAGGAGGATAAAAACAGGGAAGATATTACAAGAGAAGCAGATGGCAAATATAGATATGTTTGAGGCAAAACGAGACAGGGGAAGAAATAGTGGATGGAAAGGAATCAATGACAAAATGGAGGAAGCCTAAGCAAGGTAGTGAAAAGAAGTAAAAGTCTGAATGACTGTGAAGGGGAGGAAGAGAGAAAGAGAAATGTCCAGGCAGGTTATTTCCTCCCTCACTGGTCAGGTGTCTGACTGCTGGGGCAAACTGATAAGACAGGCCAAGTTAGAGCACACACACCTTTACAGTTGATTGTAGCTTAGCCTGAAATTGCTGTCAGGGGCAACAGACAGGCTGAACTGTGAGGGAGTATTAGAAAAGTGTGCATTGTGTGATCACACAGACACACAGCTACCTGTAGGATGGTGCTTAAAATGTCTACATAGTTGCTCTCAGTCTGGTAAAGTTCCTTGGAGACCTGCCACCTGGCTGACTGCTTGGAGAGAACTGGAGTTGAACTCTTGGATGGCTTTGAGCTCTCTGGAGGAAAAAAACAGGGAGAAAGACAGAGTTGTTAATGCATTGAAGCAGGTGTCCATCCACTACTGTTTTGTGGATGTACCATGTTACTAGTGGTCTTTCATCCTCCCATCTGCTACTTTATTGTAGCCTTGAATTGCCCATATTGCTCCTAACAATATCAGCATAACAAGTATGCGGAAGTAAAACCTGACCTGTAGAAGTTCCTGGCTGCTGCTGCTCCACCTCTAGTTGTTGAAGAGTACTTGTAATCAGGTAGGATCTTTTCCTCCACTCACCCCTGTCTGTCCTAACCTTCCTTTCCCTGGTTTTCCTTCTTCTCATCCTATTCCTGGTCAAAGTATATCCTCTGTTGCTCTCAGAACAGTTTCCTACTCTGTCTTTTGAAATGAAGAGGGGTTCATCTTGTTACTGTTCTCTTATGTAGGAGAGCAAACTAACAATCACAGAAGAAAACATCCTTAAAGGTATTGCATTATACTAAAAATGGCTTGACTTGTCAATCAAAGACAGAAATTTTAGGGTTGGACCAAGCAGGCGTTTTCCAGCCCTGTCACTTTTTTCTTACCTGAGAAGGACTTGCATGTCTCAGGGGTGTTAGAGATGTCTAGCAGAGAACCCATGGATAGGGAGTGCTCTGCTGATGACCTTTTGCGTGGTGGAGGGAAGGGGGAAATCTCAGTCTCTTTGGTGAACTGAGCCAGTGTGTCCCTCAGACGTCGACGCTTACGATTACTGTTGGGGGTGGTGAGGGACAGGAGAGAAACTGCCTTCTTCATGGCTGGGCTATCGCTCTAAAGTACAGAGGGAAAGAAATGTACAGGCACAGTCAAAAAATAAGAGGCAGTTTTTTATTTTTATTTTTGAAAGAAACAAGATTTAATACATCTTAATGGAAATGTTAAATTCATGTTAAACACCACTAAAACCATAGGATGAGATGACTAAGGAATTTAGAAACATAAGATATAGCTGGGACCTAAGAAAGTAGGGGGTACACTGTGCTTCGTGAATGCATCCTTCCACAAACGGTACAGCACCTAGAAATCCATTCCAAGCTTTTGCAAACATGGTTGAGTCTTCATGTTTGATGCAACCTGAGTCCAGTGTCAAAATTCATCACGGAACTAACGGTAGATGAGTGAGCTGCTATGACCTGCCATCTTCATTTTAATCCTGTAAAACTGGGAATTACTAAACATGTTTTGTTCAAAACTTATACATGTTTTTCCTAGGGCAGTAATTGTCACTATCACCAGTGTTGGAGAGCAACTAGCTACATGTAATGAAGTTATGAAAGTAACAAAGAACTGAAATTTGTTACACTGAGAAAAATTATAGTCCTCTAGTCCACTAATCAAAATGTTGGTGATTACAAAGGAGTTATATTTGAATATATTATATTTGATAAGGTTATTTGTAGAACATTCATTCTGTTTAGGGCTGCAACAACTAACTGATAAAAATAGTTGGCAACAAATTTAATTGTCGATATAAATGGGTCAAGTCATGTAGCTGTGTAACACTGTGTGTTGCAAGCACACACATATAGCAGACAAGATGACGAGGTTAGTATTTTACTGCAACACCACCACCTCAATATGTGCAATAAAACCAACAGTCATGGAGAGAGTAATTAATCAAATGCCTGTTAAAGTCGAGAACAAATTTGCAGAAATCTGACGTCTTCACTCTCCCTGCGGTCAAAATGCTCGGTCCTGTTCATCCACTAAACCCACACGGTGCTCATTTTGCTGACTGAAGTGAATTGTTATGCAACAGAAGAAAACAAACTGGAAAGTCTAATGAGCTGTGGACTTGGAGGCTAAGACCAGGAGCTCCTCGGCAGCACAGCATGTGTGTCCAGCAGACAGGACAGGAGAATTTAAAGAAAGAGCATGCAGCCTCATTAAATTAAACATTTAAACTCCAGACTGTGATATTATGTGCTCCTAAACTTTGTTCTTGATGGGGTTATGAAATCATTTCATCCTAACAGAGGGTCACACTGCTAAAATGCTTAAAATGTTTTGTAGTAGGATACAGACAGTCAGTTACATTACATTTCCTATAAATGTCAGCAGTGCTGTTTGTTATTTGCCTTTGCTGTCACATAAAGCTTTAGGGTAATGTGCACAGCCTCCTGTAAATTTTATAGTAGAAACATTGCATTATTATAAAGTACTTGTACCGGTGCTCGGTATCAGCAAGTACTGAAATGTAAGTACTCATACTTATACTTAGGCTGGCAGACAAAACTACTCATGACAATAGCCTAAGATTATTTATATTAAAAAAAAAGCCTGCACAGAAACAGATGTACTGATGAAGACAAGAGCTGCCACAACACAATTTTTCTCACCTTCTCATAGAGGTACATGGACTCTCCGGCTCGAGCATCCATCTGAATGCTTCCCCAGAACCACTGCCAAAGAAAGCAAACAAAGTGTTTTTACTGGTTAGGTTAAGACAAAAGACTTTCTTTTGAAAATTAATCAACCTGGCAGTGCAAAAAAAAGGCCGTATTGATTGTGGGGTTATAATTACAGCTAAACTACTATTCTGTCTTGCTTCAGATTATTCACCTGCTGGAAGGAAAAATCTGTTATTGATCTCACTATGACAGCACAGAGAAAGCGCAGAGACTGTTTTGAGTGGATTCTGAGCTTCAAGAAATCCTGATCAGATAATCATCTGGAATTCTGCTTAGGAGGAAAAACCTGGAAGGGGTGATTATTTTTGTTATCCACTGTGTCTGTATCCTCCTACTGCAAATGTCAAGATACAGCAGTACTTAAAAGGTACTCTGCTTAATTTCTTTTCATCCAGAGGGTCTAGTGGGTTAGGTATTAGGGTTATCAAACCAAACAAAACAAACTCACACCAAATACCACTCCTAACCACTTTTTGCCCCTCCTACCCTATTTCTTAAAGCTATAATGTAAACTATGGATGTATGGTTACAACAAAGTGTACTGAAGCGAGTGTCAAGATAAGTGACTAAAGCATAAATTTGGCAATCAGGAAGAATGCTCTGACACAAAGCATTAATGTTGCATAAAGCTTGAATTACTCTCAAATTAAAGTCATTTTATTTCAATACAACAGTAACCAGGCTTGGTCACAAATTTTACAAAAACAATCATGTTAGTTTTAGATACTAATGCAGAAACACCACATCTTTGAGACCTATGGCTACGTTTAATGCTCTCCATCTCAAAAAGCCAAACCGATGTTTAGCCTTGGCTTTTGTTCCGTCTTTGCCCTGCTCTCTCTCTGTGTAGATGTTTCAGGCCATGGATTGTATAAAAAATAGACAGCCTGACAGCTATCACAAGTGAAGCCACCACAAGCGGATTGCCCCCTGGTGGCTAGTTTCAGTATAGGTCATATATTTGGGTGGCTATGGCTCGGGAGGCAGAGCAGCTCGTCTCCTAACCAGACTGTTGGTTGTTCAATAACCTGCTTGTCCAGTCCACATGCCAAAGTGTCCTTGACTCAGACAACAACCCTAGTTGCTTCCGGTGATGACACTAGTGTGTGAATGTGTGCATGAATGGTTGAATGGGAAATAGCGTACAGCGCATTGAGTATACATCAATGCCTAGAAAAGTTATACAAGACCACCTACCAAATCCCACTCCATCCAAGTTAGTGGATGGGATAAGTACAAATAAAATAAACTTTTCCCAAAGGTGATTTCTGTCTTTTTGGTAGACATCACACAGATGTGTGATCCAGTGGTCATTTTTCTGTTAAGTTTAAGTTATTTGATGAAATGAAATGTGGAATTTGGTTGATTGACAGCTTTGATGCCTTCACTCAATTTCTGGTCACTCCTGCACAGAATCTGGCTATTAAATGCCAAGATGGCAGCCATCGTATTCATGATATTTTGGCTTCACTTTTGCAAAATGGAAGGAAGCTGATGAGAGGTTCGCCATGCCTGGTACATCATATTAGGCTCAATAAATATATATTATTATTATTACAAAAAAGATTTCATGACCACGGCGATGCCAAAAAAGGCCTACCTCTTGTTTGACCACAAAGAGTTGTTTGGATGGAGAAAATGGCAGCTCCTTAACCGAGTTCTCCTCCACTACCACATGTGTACAATCCTCATCTCCAACCTCAAGGTACCTGCCACCTTAGACAAAAATACAGGGTTTTCAAAGAATATATTAATATGCATTCACATATAAACCAGAGGGTGGGCATTTGGACAACTGAGTAGCTTTACATGAATACAGAAAGAACGGTGTACAAGATGTGTCCTAGCCTTTTAACACAGTACCCAAAGTACAAGGGCTCAAAACTAGACACTTGGCTGCTAAGTGCTACACAGCTTTGTGCTGTACCAATGTTGGCTCACGTACAAAAGTGACTCAGAAATGTGTGCCCAAAACCCTGCCAAATAAAAATGGGAAACTGACCAACTACTGTATACATACACACATTTATTTTTATAACTGGTCAGATTTATGAATTTTAATGTCATAACTGACCATTGGCCAAAACCCTTCCCCAAGCAGCAAATGTTCAATCGTAGGTTAGCAACTATAAATATTCATTGCAGGTCTGTCAATCCCTGAATTTCTTAGCATGATGAAACGGTCCACACACGGGGCTCTGGTAAGAATAATACTTGTATCATTATTATTTTTACCATCTTTCCATAACCCAAAATATAATGCTACCAGTGTA
Source organism: Monopterus albus (assembly GCF_001952655.1). Classification (NCBI taxonomy): domain Eukaryota; kingdom Metazoa; phylum Chordata; class Actinopteri; order Synbranchiformes; family Synbranchidae; genus Monopterus; species Monopterus albus. The sequence goes on along the minus strand of NW_018128262.1, from coordinate 203,589 downwards.
AGCACTGTAAATGATGTGTCTGTTCTAACATAAGCCATTTACAAACATGAACTCTGGACAATGCCTGGGTAGAGAGAGCAGGAGGCGGGATGCGATGCGGTCAAATAGCTAGTTTGTAATTTTGTCATAAACAACCTAGTCTCTTGCCTTGTCTGACGATTCTGGCACCGGCTTTTCACAGCAGAAGTTCCTGAATCTTGTGTCTCCAGTTTGACATTTTTGTTAGGGTCTTCATTATAAATGACCAAATTTCTTCACCATCAGATGTTAGAATTCTTCCAGTTTCACACTGGTCACATGATAGAATGTCATCAACACACCCACTGCTCCGTGTGAATACTCCAGACAATATGCTGCTGTATTCTCACATGGGCTCCCTCTAGCTCACTCAGACCTTACGTAGACTTTGTACTAAGGAAGCTGCCCGAGTCAAGTCCGCTTAATATCTGGGTCGAGCGACTCAGACATTTGCTTTCTCACATACCGCTCCCCCGGGTAATATCTAGAGTATCTCATGGTTCCAGTGCATGTCTGAAAGTGGCTATATGCCGCTGAACCACCCAAAACACAAAAACATAATACTATGACATATCACTGTGCTGCACCACTAACCATGTTTAAGAGTCCTCTCCTCCATGTTGGCCTTCTCATCCTCTGAGAAACCCAAAAAACTGAGGATACAGTCCTGGAAGGGAGGCACTTTGAACTGTGTTCGAAATTCCTCATCTCCAGCATGGAAGTGCCTTAACACATGATGGCAGGAGAAACATGAATACTATCAAAGCATGTCATCATTTATTCAACTGTGTTTGTTTTCATGTACTTTAAACATAACCTTTTGCTTAGGTATGTCCATGTGTTTCCACAATATCACCAACATACACCATTAAAAAGAAATGGAACAGTTAAAAACATTGGACATGTATTGTAAACACCTGCTAAACAAGCTGCATAAACTTGCCCGCAGTCTGCCATCCACCACAGTGAGCTTGTTAAGCTAAGTGAACTAATAGCTAACTGTTTAGATGTGGCTGTTGTTGTGATCAGAGGACACATTCCAGTCTGCTCCTCATGTTTGTCTGTCTCCACTTCCTACTGTCAGTTCAGACCCACTAGGTCTGTGTTTGTATCACCATTATATTTGCTTATAAAACAGGTTTTAACAGGAAAATGGTACATAGGTTTCCTACAAAGACTTTCAACTTACACATCATCTCTTCTCTCCCAGGCCCTATGAATCCATGATGGAGTGAGGATGGGCGTCCCCATACACACTGCAAGCTGAGATGTGAGGGCACAATAAAACATGGTGAAGAGAGATGAGAAAAACAAAATGCAAATAAGTCAATGCGTACCCATGACATGAGGGTGACAGTAACAGGAAGGTAATGTTATTTATCTATGCAAAATGTTACAACTATAAAGCACAAGCAGTAACACTGTCAGTGCTCACAGTATAGCAGTCTGTTACTACTCCTTATCACCCCATCACAATGCAAGTACAACAGGAATTTTATACTTCGGATACAAATATGAGACGTTATGTGACAAAAACTGTATCTTAGTTCTTTTCTGACAGCATTTTTTACTTTGTTGAAACATGTTTTAACAATTCAAACATCATTATCTGTCGGTACATATTAAAAATGTTGATATACATTATATATTGTTAAAAGGGCTAAACCCCCCCGACCCCACATGTTGCCAAGCCCTGCTGCACAGCCATATTGATGTCAGACACAGATGATAAACAGTCCAAGATCAGAGCAAAACATCAAATCAAAGTAAACAGAGTAAACATACCCTATATTTCTCCCCATGCGTGGAGTAGGCAATAAGATGTGTAACCTTGGTGCTGAAGTCTTTCCGGATGATCCCACCCATGTGATGAACAAGATTCACTAAGTTCTTCTAAATGAACAACAAAAACACCAAGTGGAAGCTTAGCATGAAGACGAAAAATGTCACAGTGGAATGTGCCAGGCATTTTGCTATGCCACTGGCTTTTTTCTATTCCTATTCATTTATTTCTCCAGACATATCTGAGACTATTATGGTTCATGATTAATGATGCCATCATTTTTTGTTTTTGGTAACAACTAAGCCCAGGAGAGTGTACGCCACCTCTTGCCCAGTGTCACCTGGGATCAGCTCCAGCCTCCTATGTGTGGCTGCGTTGGTTGCCAGAGAGAAAACCGTTTCTACAAGTCTCTCTGTTCAACTCTCACAATTGTTGTAGCGTCTTAACTAAATCTCTGCTGACGCAAACCCAACACTGCTTACTGTTGCTGCTTCATATTAAAAAGTTTCCATCAGAAAACCAACTATTAAAGTGTAGAAATACTAGAAGTGCATATGTTTAATCACCAAATTACTTTTGTTATCACTGGGCCTCATTCACCAACTGTACTATGTAACCTAGGGGAGTACTAGCATGAAACTTTAAATGAATCGACTCTGCTCAAGCCAGCACTCCCTCTCCCTGCTCTACTACAGTCCGATATGCCCGGCCAGGCTCTGCACAGCTCTTCAGAGATTTTTCTCTACCAAATTACAACACATGAGAATGCAACAAATCTTACTGATCAAGCAGAAATAGTTGAAAATCTGGCTGGTTAGAGAGGTAAATTCTACTCATACCCTTTTAGATGCCAATACCGCTGCACTGTTGCTAGTACTGTTAAATGAGTCAGGGTCACAGGAGGCTTGGACAGCACCTCTTCACATGAAAGGTCAGAGATTATGCTTTTTTCAGGTTTATATTATTTAAAGTTTCTCCTTGAAAATGTTCATAAAGTTCATTAGTCTCCTCATAGCACCAGTAGCTCCAGATGCTCTTTTCACCCATGTGTGAACACATCCTCATCCATGTGTAAGTGGTGTAGCCACCGTTCTCATGCATTATCCTGACTATAAGGCTATACAGACCAGTTACAAACTACTGACACTTGTATTGACTGTTACACAGCTATACAGTACAGTGTACCATGTTAACACAGCTGAGGATGGACTTATGGATTTTATAATGTTATGTACTGGAAAATCTGCACAGTAACCAGAGTCTCTGCAGCAACTGGACTGGACTGTGCTTTTTAGTTGACAAGTAAAAATGAAGCCCATGTTTTTGCATACTATGTGACCTTGAAAGCATGTTTTGGAGCACATTTATATAACAAAAATAGTTGAAAAACATTACATATTGTAGCTTTAGGCACAAATTTCTTCTTAAAACCCCGTTAAGTAGTATGCATCAAGATTCTGGCATTCATCAGTGGGATTTGTTCAGAATCTATGCAACCTCAAGAGCACACATACTGACAGAACTGAGATCAGACCATTTTTTTTACATCATCAGTTGTGTGTCCTTCTCTTTATATAGTGTTCACTGAATGAGTAAAAGCATCCTTTGCATCTGTTTTGTTTTATTTTATATTCACCGATACTACTAAATAGGACAGCTCATTTACTGTTCTCCTCTTCATGAGTATTCATCCTTGGTTTTGGTTCCAGTACTCAAGGGTCTTTAGATTTTCGTTTTAATAATCGTGCCTTTCTCAGCTTTTCTTTTCAACATCTATGTGAAATTTCTGTGTGCACATGGCCCTGTAGTTTTGTGCCCTTTTATGGGCACTGGCAGGGCATTAACCTTTGCTAATTACAGTGCCTTGCGAAAGTATTCGGCCCCCTTGAACTTTGCGACCTTTTGCCACATTTCAGGCTTCAAACATAAAGATATAAAACTGTAATTTTTTGCGAAGAATCAACAACAAGTGGGACACAATCATGAAGTGGAACGAAATTTATTGGATATGTCAAACTTTTTTAACAAATAAAAAACTGAAAAATTGGGCATGCAAAATTATTCAGCCCCCTTAAGTTAATACTTTGTAGCGCCACCTTTTGCTGCGATTACAGCTGTAAGTCACTTGGGGTATGTCTCTATCAGTTTTGCACATCGAGAGACGGAAATTTTTGCCCATTCCTCCTTGCAAAACAGCTCGAGCTCAGTGAGGTTGGATAGAGAGCGTTTGTGAACAGCAGTTTTCAGTTCTTTCCACAGATTCTCAATTGGATTCAGGTCTGGACTTTGACTTGGCCATTCTAACACCTGGATATGTTTATTTGTGAACCATTCCATTGTAGATTTTGCTTTATGTTTTGGATCATTGTCTTGTTGGAAGACAAATCTCCGTCCCAGTCTCAGGTCTTTTGCAGACTCCATCAGGTTTCCTTCCAGAATGGTCCTGTATTTGGCTCCATCCATCTTCCCATCAATTTGAACCATCTTCCCTGTCCCTGCTGAAGAAAAGCAGGCCCAAACCATGATGCTGCCACCACCATGTTTGACAGTGGGGATGGTGTGTTCAGGGTGATGAGCTGTGTTGCTTTTACGCCAAACATAACGTTTTGCATTGTTGCCAAAAAGTTCGATTTTGGTTTCATCTGACCAGAGCACCTTCTTCCACATGTTTGGTGTGTCTCCCAGGTGGCTTGTGGCAAACTTTAAACGACACTTTTTATGGATATCTTTAAGAAATGGCTTTCTTCTTGCCACTCTTCCATAAAGGCCAGATTTGATTATTGCTTGCACAGTGCTCCTTGGGATGTTTAAAGCTTGGGAAATCTTTTTGTATCCAAATCCGGCGTTAAACTTCTCCACAACAGTATCTCGGACCTGCCTGGTGTGTTCCTGGTGTGTTCCTTGTTCTTCATGATGCTCTTTGCGCTTTAAACGGACCTCTGAGACTCTCACAGTGCAGGTGCATTTATACGGAGACTTGATTACACACAGGTGGATTCTATTTATCATCATTAGTCATTTAGGTCAACATTGGATCATTCAGAGATCCTCACTGAACTTCTGGAGAGAGTTTGCTGCACTGAAAGTAAAGGGGCTGAATAATTTTGCACGCCCAATTTTTCAGTGTTTTTTATTCGTTAAAAAAGTTTGAAATATCTAATAAATTTCATTCTACTTCATGATTGTGTCCCACTTGTTGTTGATTCTTCACAAAAAATTACAGTATTATATCTTTATGTTTGAAGCCTGAAATGTGGCAAAAGGTCGCAAAGTTCAAGGGGGCCGAATACTTTCGCAAGGCACTGTAGGAACAACTGGCACACACCTTCAGTTTACAAAAACAATGGGATTCATCACTGTCAGAACACAGTGCCAAACAATTCTGCAGTTTAAGAACATGTTCATGAATAAGACAAACTTTTCTTAGGAATTTTCTTAAGAACAAATGTAAGAAAAATAACCCAGGAAGATACTGGTGAATGAGGCCCTTTTAGATCTAGACCAGGGGTTTTCAAAGTGTGGGGAGGTGAGCCTCCACTCACAGGAAACTGTGAAAACAGCGAGATGTTTCTGCAAGGTAGAGGACAAATAAAATACCTCTATTATCATTCTTTTAAAATTCATCTGTGATAAGTTAATAAGCCCACCATTTCCTCTTTGTTTCTGAAGCCGGTGAAGCACAGCGACAGGTTAAGCATGGTGGTGGAGTAAAGAGGACGACATGAAAACTGTAGAGGCTGTGGAGTAGGGAGAAGCAAACATTATTGCAATAAAAAAAATGTTGAATCAGGTACTACAAAATTAAATTTTACTACTTTTAATGCCATTGTGTTCTTCAACAATTAATCTAATAATATTTGACATACATAAAAATAGGGATGGGAATTTCAAGCTAAAATGCTATTCAACATTCACTGGGAATCATTCAACAAGTATTCAAAGATTACACCACCTACATGGCTGAGAGTCCCTCTCCATGTTGTCTAGCTCCATATTGCTAATGTTGTCATGTACACATGCTTTATCCACAAGTCCCCAGGATTCCACGGTGGTGGAAAGCACATAGCCAGGGTTGCAGTAGTATGATGCTCCGGCATTGATTTAGTCTGAAGAACAGCACTCTGTATTTTCCAGTTACTTATATAACGGCAGGTAACTGTCACATATAGTCTATGCATGTTTCTGCTGTTTGCATTTGGCGCTAGAGTAAAATGACCTTGTTATCGTGTTATTTCCAGGCACCGGTAAAAGCCAGGGAAAACAGTGGCTCGTTGTTTTTAAAGACAAAACCACAGTTGCATGAAATATTTCATTGTTTTAAATTTAATGATTATTCAAATATTTGAAAATCATCCATCCCTATTTAAAAGCATGTTTCATTATTATTACAGCAACTGTAACACATAATATTCAGTCAAATGGAAAAACTGCAAACTGTCCATGGCGGCAAAAACAATGACCCCCCTGCTATCAAAAGCTGTACATCTTGATGGTGCTCTGCAATGCAGTGTAAACCTGTGTGTGTGCATTGTCATCATCTGACAAACATGCAGAGTAGTTCATCTGGTTGAGTCGCCACAGTCAGGGCATATTGTATATGTCTGACATTAGCATTCTATGTGAATGACAGAGAGACAGTGCAGTAGGCAGGGACAACTCCTGTTCATAGCTGTAATACATTTTCCATCTGAAGCCTGTTACTGGTGCATCAACACATTTCCCTGAGCTAAGATTTCAGTGAAGCTGCCTATTTTCATTTGAATTCAAAGCTGAACGGGTTTAAGAAACCAACATTGGGGAAATACTGTATCTGAATCAATTTAATTATCATCTCTGCAAAACTAGACACACTTCATGTCCCCGCAGCCCTTGCTTAACACAAATATGTTGTGAATCAAAGACTTACTTCTTTCTTCATAGCACAGTGCAGCACAACAGGAGGACCAACAATGCGGTTGTCATGCTTGTAGAGGTAGTGGTAATCAGACGACTGAAAGTCTGTGAGGACGAACACAGTCTCAAATTCTGTGTTCTCTCCATCTCCAAACTCCTGGACGTTGTCTGTCATTATGCACGGGGTGTTGATGTCCTGAAGAGTAAGAATCACAATATGGAGTAATGCAGCATTCAGAAGCACACAATCATTCAGCTAATTACAAAAGACTTATAAACACCACTGGATATTTGCTTTTGAATGTTTGTAACTTATTGGGTAATATCATAAGAATATTTTAGGAGTAAAAAAAAAAAAAAAAGTACAATGTTGCCACAATAAAAGGTCCACGATACAATATCTGTCACCATGTTAAAAAATGCCTTTTATGGAATAATACATTTGCATTTTGTTGTATAATGTTCCTTTTAACTCAAAGTGCTCCTGCCTGCCTTCTACATTAAAATAAAAGTCTGGAGCCCTATAGACAGTTACTAGGAGGCAGATCTCTAACACAAACACACAATCTTAACATATTATGGTCTCATTGAGTTATATTTGCGGGGTGATGTACATGTACACACACACACACACACACACACACACAATCAAACCTACACTGTTAGGATTCACATTGTTAAAAGTTTAATTTAACATTTAGGGTAATCCATTTAGGCTATTTGCTTTATTTTTAAGGAAGACACAAGCAGATCAAATGAACATGAAATCAGTATTCCAGGATCAAGAATGCAGTTTCTTTGGCTATGTGGATAGAAGACCGCAAGAATTGGTTATTTTTGTATCAGTTTGCATTATATCAACAAGCAGAGGCTGACTGAGTGACTGCTTTGGACATCTAAATGAGACAGTGCATTAAGCAGCAGATGACCACAAATCTGTTTAAAGGAATCAATTTTAGTTTGTCAAGAAACAGTTCAAACACAACTCAAAAATTAAATCACTTTTAAAAATGTACAATTTAAACAAGCAAGACAATGAGTAAATCAGTTAGCTTTAAAGGTGTTAGTGTAGGTGAATTTTTGAACTCGTGTTTCCCCTGCTTCTAGTGTTGCCAAGTAAAGCTAACCAAATTGTAACTCTAGACTAATCTTATTACCTCATTCTTAGAAAGCAAATTTATGTATTTTGCAAAAATATTAATAATAAATGAGGACAAGACAAAAACCACAGTATTTTAGGTGCACTACAACTGACCACACTTCAAGGGCAGTCTAATGAAAGCTTTTTTGTGCAAATTTTATTTTATTTTTTATGAAACAGCTTGCCAGTCTGCCCTCTGTATTAACAGATGGAAACCAGATACTTTCAAAAGTCATGACACTAAACAATCTTTCAAATAACTTAATACTACTCCTGAGCCTATAAAGTGGCAGTGATATTTTAGAGCAATGTAGAACTCAAGGATCACAACAGATATTTAAATGTTCACCCCCAGATCAATTCACCTTCAGTGAGTTGGCCATGCACAATCATTAAATCAGTACCCAGTGTGATTAAGACTCATGCAGTAAGTTCCCATTAAAGTGTCAGTCACACAGACGCAGACACTGTACTGTACCATATTGACTATAGATTTTATCATCGTTTTCTCTTCAGCACCCGCCTCGCCTTCTCTTATCTTTACCACCGGTACCTCCATTACACTGATGGCCTGTAAAAACACAACCAGCAGGAACTAGATGTCACAGACTGACATAAAAATAAAAAAAAACAAGAGGGGGATAGGAGATTGGAAGAGAACCTGAAAAAGAAAGGTAAATGAGAACACAAGAGAAAAAAATTCATACAAATTAACCTCACAAGGACAAAAGAAAAGATGGCTGCAGAATGCAGGGAGAAGGAGGCAAGGATGTGGTGGGGCCCATGTCCTTGCAAAGTCTAAAGACAGTGACTTCAAACAAATATCAAGCTCCAGAGGGGGTTAGGCTGGGGAGGAGAAGTTTCAGTTTAATATTAATATTAAAGTTCAAAGCTCTTTTTCAAAGAAAGGAGTAGGAAAAGAATAGGGCAGAAAGGGAAGGGGACATGCAGAAATGGAGGAAGGGGGCCTCTTTTTCTGTTAGTTGACTGAGCGACGCCGGCGGGCGGTCAGGCAGGCAATCGGAGGGCTCTGATAGAGCTGTAGGCAGATGTCTTTGGATGTGGGTGCACTGCAGGCTGGCAGGGCAAAATAGTTGATTTAAGCAGAAAGCCTTCAGAAGAGACAGGGATCAGGAAACCTGGGAAGGAAGTCACTCCTGCAGCACTTAGTCTGGTGCCATGCCTCCAAATCACCTTCACACGGCACTACTGAAAGACACAAAGCTAGCGCTGCTTACTGGAGCAGATGCATACATTTAAAAAAATAATCCATTATAAAAAACACACACACACACACATACACACACACAACACGCTGACAGAATGTTATGCTGCATATTACTATGAGATAAATGTGTTTTGCTAAAAGAAAATATATTAACCCAGGGTTTTCTTGGTTCTCAAGTGAGCTCCACTCCAAACATATGGTGACATTGTCTGCTCACATGATGTAAAGAGAGCAAAACCTTTTAAAAGTATATAAATTTGGTTTGGGACATTACAAAGAGTTAAAATGAACAGCTACAATTATCACAGAGAATCACAGTGTATATTTCCACTAGGACTGCATAATGCTAAGCAATATATGAATCACAATTTTTTAAAATTTAGACTTGAATCATGATTTTCTTTCACAGTTCTTGACCACAGAAATGCTCTCTTAACATACATGTGTGTACAGTAGGGTTTTACAAGAGTGCAAGACTTTTGTTGTGATTTGGCACTATACAAATAAATCTGAATTTAAGATTTTCACGGTATGATAATCATCTCAGAAATCATGGTTTCATAGTATACAGAATTACCTGATTACTATTAGGTCTATATACAGTATATATAGAGCCACCTGTACACTTCTACCTTAACATTTGTGTTTATGAAGCTCAAGATGTTTCAGTTTGTTTGTCATAAATGTATAAATTCAATTATATGTTCATTACTGAGGTCATAGTTAAAAGTGGCGTTGTACTGGACTACATTATATTCAGAGGTGTCCGGGCAGGACAAAAATAAACGGACACCGGTGTTTCCATTTCAGGTTGTGAAACAGCAATATGTGAATGTTTGGAGTTCTTTTCTATACCCACTGTAGTTTATTTTCTGGGACTTGATAACTTTAAGACAAAATTTTGCATCCCTACAAGCTCACTCTTGTTAATAGAATATTAACCGTTGCTTACTACTATATAAACAGAAATGGCATCCAAGGGAAAATGGTCTTTACACTGAACAAAATTATAAACGCAACACTTGTGTTTGCCCCCATTTTTCATGAGCTGAACTCAAAGATCTACGACTTGTTCTATGTACACAAAAGGCCTATTTCTCTCAAATATTGTTCACAAATCTGTCTAAATCTGTTAGTGAGCACTTCTCCTTTGCAGAGATAATCCATCCACCTCACAGGTGTGGCATATCAAGATGTTGATTAGACAGCATGATTATTGCACAGGTGTGCCTTAGGCTGGCCACAATAAAAGGCCACTCTAGAATGTGCAGTTTTATCACAGCACAATGCCACAGATGCCGCAAGTTTTGAGGGAGCGTGCAATTGGCATGCTGACTGCAGGAATGTCCACCAGAGCTGTTGCCCATGAAATCAATGTTCATTTCTCTACCATAAGCCGTCTCCAAAGGCGTGCAGTGATCATGTATACACTGGGCAGTCTCAGTATACTTAAAACATAGTCATATTATGTTTTGCAATGAAGTGTCAAGTGGTTGCATAAGTTACCATGGGGAGCTGCAATACACTGCATGCCTCTGAATGGCAACACAGCTTTTACGTTGTATTTTTATTTGAATCCATCTTCTCTACACCTGCGACTGCACACCCACTCACCCCACAAACAAGATCATCAAGGTCACAGATGACAACTGTCATGGGTCTCATCTCAAATGGGGATTAGACTGCTTACAGGGATGATGTCTGCAGGCTGACAGGGTGGTGTGCAAGAAATAACCTATCCTTAAACATCAAAAAAACAAAACAAAAGAGCTCATCCTGGTCTTTAAGCAGAGACAGGAGGCGCACCTGGCACTCAGGATAGAAGACCAGGAGGTGGAGCAGGTGACTAGCTTCAAGTTCCTAGGGACTCACATCAGCAGAAACCTACAATGGAGTCTAAACACCACTGCTGTAGTAAAGAAGGCTCAGCAAATACTGCACTTCCTCAGGAAGAACCACATATCCGCCAGGCTGCTGAAGTCTCTTTATCATTGCTCAATAGAGAGCATATTGACTTACTCCATCTTGGCATGGTTTGGAAATTGCGCCAAGAGAGACAGGGTGGCTCTCCAGAGGGTGGTCAACACGGCACAAAAAAAATAAAATAAAAATCACTGGACTCCCCCTCCACCCCCTGGAAGACATCTACAGGTCACGTTGTTACAGCAAGGCCTGTAAAATTATTAGGGACGACATCCTTTCCACTATATTTTCCCATTGCTGCCCCCTGGAAGGCGCTACAGGGCCCTGAAGTGCCACACCACGAGACTGAGGAACAGTTTTTATCCCTCAGCTGTTTAAGAACTTCATTCTCCGCCCCCTAATGCACTGCCCCCACCTCTATTATCTTATTGTGTGGATGCAGATGAGCTCTTGAACTCATTGCATGTGAGCAACTATCACAATGCAATTTTACTAATTTTTAATTCTAATTTTAATATTTTATGTGCTTCTTGTGTTTTTAATTAACTTATTTGCATAGAGTGAGATGTGCGAGTGTGTTGGTGATGGAAGTATTTCTAGGAGAGCTGTCTTTTAAATTCCATTGTATTGTTTTTCAGTACAATGACAATAAAGGATATTCGATTATATTCTTTGTAAGTTAGCAAGGAAAAGGGAGTGTTTGCTAACCCTAACCCTTTCCCTGTTAATGCAAACATGGCAAAATCATCCTCATGTAAAAATGAGATCGTGT
>NW_018128262.1:184703-191817 GCF_001952655.1 Monopterus albus | reverse complement strand
ATCGAAAAACAATCCTGCAGCCCTTATTTCCGCTGACTTTCCACCACAATTTTAAAGTTTAGGGGGACACTCGGAATGTTTGGAGCATATGGAATCATTAACTTTAACAGTGTTGCTCACCATTATACATATCCTTGGGATCTAATAAATTTATTGAATATACTCCCTTCCTCATTAACATATTAGCAAAGCCAAATGTTTTTACACATTTTAGGTACATCACAGTTTATACCTATGTTTGTTTGGCAGTCCTCATCCTCACCATCTTTGCCAGCGTACCATGTCACCTGCAATGCCCAGGCATACATAAAAAGAACAATAATGATGCATTCAGATCACGTCAAATGGATGTCAACTGCACATGTAAGCACTTCACAAAAAATGCCCTCGAAGCTCTGTAGTGAGCTGGTAATTGCTGCTGGACTGATATGACAGGCAGGGAGGAGAGAATGGTTGGATAAACACAGCAGCCATAGCCAGAATGATCTCAAGTCACTAATTTCTATGCTATGGGTTGTGAAGGCTCTACAGGCTGCAAATGTAACATCCAGACCACAGTGTTAGCAGGCCTCATCTCCACAGACAGGTGTGTAAGAGAGAGAAAATGGAGAAATAAACATACAACACTCATTCTTGACAGTGACAAATTCTTAAAAAAAAATAGAGCTGTTTATTTTGTAAGCCAAACACGTCTTCAAGTGGAGATAAATCAAGTGGTAATTAAAAAACATTCAGTAAGTGATAAGAAGCATGCCTGTCTATTTGCATTATAAACTGTGTATGCATGTGCAATAAAAGACAACTGTTTAGGAATAAAGTCTCAAATAAAATATCTAAACATGTGTAAAAAAAAAACATATTCAAAATATCAAGTCAGATGTGTAATGAAATCAGAACGTGTCACAGATGACACTGGGTGAGGCAGAAGTGCAGGCTGTGCTTGAGGCCTCATTGAGACATAACCATGACTATACAAGACAACAGCGCAGGACCAACTACAAAATGCAACACCGAAGAGAGATACTACAAAAACATTCACTCTTAGGGTAGCCTAGTGTCGCCAAAAATGACTTAATGGTCTTCACTGGACTCAAAGTGCATTGAAGTTTCATGAAATTACTGAAATTGAAAACCAGTTACCCATCCAAAGAATGAATATCCAAATTATTCAGCCCAGCCCTAAAAAAATAAAACTACATGTCAAAAATACTCCTGTGATTAGCTCAGCTGCTTTGGACAGAACAGCTCAAACATCTACAACGTTTTTTTGAAGACAATCCAATTTCAAACAAGGAGACCATTCCAGAGGAACAGCCCACTTTCTGCATCCCACTAGTTGATACCTGTATGTCCTTTTGATCAAAATAGATCCGTTTCTTATCAATTAAACCGTCTTACTGTTCACATCAACCCATGGCATTACTTCATGCAGTTGTTAAAATATGTCAAACTCTCAGCTGATATGAATTCCACATAGATACAGTCATATCAGAAAGGATTTTCAGCTTCAATATAAATTTACAGCAGTAAAATGTGCATAAAATGTAGGGGTGGGAATCCTTTCTGAAGCAGCCTATATACATTAATAAAGTCTGTTAAAGTTAAAACTTGGCCACAGCAAAGCTTTAGATTCTTTGTTTTTAAGTAAGAAGGAAAGAAGAAGGCAAACTATAAAAACTCAGGAATAGTTCCAGAACCAGGTACACTTTTCAAATTGCTCAAAAAATTGGGTTGCTTATTAAATTTTCCACAACCCTATAAAAAACTGTCTCGTGATAAATCTCAGGTCAGTGCACACTGAATGTGTGGTTGGAAGAGCACAGTTATCTTTGTCTGCCCTTAATATGAGGCGCTACCAATCCATCTCACTAAATTATTTCCTCCTGACTGAAACGGTACCATTTGATTAAGAAAGGGTTCTGTTGATCTCTCAATACCGCCTTCCTGCTCCGAGACACTTTAATCTGTGAAGTTATCTTGTTTACACTGAAGCATGAGAGGTAACCTGCTCCAAAGCACGCTGAAGATTACAGGCATGCTGCTAAGACAGTCCCGCATGACTTTTGAAGAACCAACAAATCCAGAATAATGTGAAATTATCAACAAAATTACCCAGCTAACTCGTTACAAAGAGCACCCCACAGGACTAAACCAGCCAAGGTAACAGCACAAAAATACACTCAGAAAACTAAGAATCACACTGTAAAAGTGATGTCAATGTTTGTGTATGCCTCAGTTTTAAGTGAATCAGTATATGAAATGTGTTATTTCCCTTAATATCAATAGTAAGCAACAATTAATATGCTATTAACAAGAGTGGCCTAGTACAATAGAAGACATTTTTCCCAAAAATATCATTTTTGTCAGTATTGCACACCCCTACCAGCCACCACAGCCCCTTCAACCTAGAGCGGGCCTAAGCCCTCTGAAAACCAGGCCTGCATGATATGAGGAACATATGTGATAACACTCTTCAATATTGCAATGATAATATGACTAATGATAAATAAATACTTGTGTATTTTAGCTCTATAGTTTCTGTATCTTTGTGCTTTAAAAGGTACACTGTTTACATAGAACCCAAACCATAATTAACCCATGTCCACTGGGTTAATTATTTCCACCAAATTAATTATTTCCTTACTGTTTTTATTGAACAAAACACACCAATTAACAAAAAAAAAAAAAAAAAAAAAATTGGACAAAATAACAAAAACTCCCCACTTATCAACTGACAGTTTTAACCAAGAAGGATCAGCATTGTCCTTCAAAACATTGTTTCCATGTCCTACTTATCAAACAACAAGCAGCTATTTTGACAGTCTCAGTTTGTGGAGGCCTGTCACGAAAACTGAAGCCAGTGGAACACAAAGGACCTTCAGGGTGAACAGAGGAATGATATACCTGCAGCGCTTTCACCAGTGCTCCATTTCTGCCAGCTTCTCCCACCAGAACGACCCTTGTCTGCACTTTCGGCAGCATATCTAAGAGAGAGGAAGAGTGACAGTGAATGCGAAGAAAAAAAGAAACTAGGAATGAGAAACAAAGAACTGGGAAAGAGACAGATGAAGGAGTAAGGGTGGTGATGTAAGTCAGGAAACAAAGTCAGACAATAACACTGCAGCATATTACTGATTGAGGGGAATTTCAATGTGGCCAACATACAGCATGCTCCCTTTAGGAGAACAAAAAGCTTATTTCAATTTCCACATAAAAGCTGTCCTTATTGTATTTGGAAACAGCATGCTATCTACTGCTACCAAAGTACTGAAACACCTTTGAGCTTTAAAAAGTAAATTGTTATTTTATCCAAACACCAGAGACAGCAAACTCTTTAACACTCAGTCTGTTATGAGAGCAAAGTAAAAAGAAAAAACTGCCCAGCTGCCAGTTTATTAACAGTGTTTGAACAGCACATGATCCATCACTGTATTGCTGCGATTGTAGTATCGATGGATGAAATGCAATGCTCAAATACAGAACCTGTTAACTTCTTACATCAATAATAAACCCATCTTTACCAGCAGTTTATCATACTGCTACGCAGCAGTCATCACTAAGCATTACTCAGCTTTTGGATGCAATGATTTTGAGAGTGATACTTTTCCCCCAAATACTTAATAATTAAAATTGTCCCAATAATGTAGCTATTTAGTGGTAAATGTGAGGTGGAATCGGCATGACATACTCCGTGTTTCCTGTTTTTGATGAATAGATTCCCAATAGAGCTGTACATGAGCAAGAATTGTGCCAGTTTATGAGATTATTCATTCTTTCTTTAAAACCCACATACAGTATATATACACACTTCTCCTAGTGATGAGTTCAACCGCATTAACATCAGTATTCAAATGCAAAAGAGTGACAGGAACATACAGTATTTATGCACATTTAAAAAAAATCAATAAAGTCAGCTGCATGTGACGCAATATTTAAATTGTGAGCTACTTAAATTGACAACATACAGGCCTGATGTGGGGCTGCCATATGGGTCTGCCCTCTCCTCTCCCCTGAACATTCTTCCCTTTACCTCCTCTCTCCTGAGCTCTATCTTCCATCCCTAATCCATTTTCCTTCTCAAAATTAATTATATAGATTAATATAAGATAGTTATTTCTCAGTGACAGTTATCTGTTTTTTTTTTATGACTGCCATAAATTAAGTCCTCCACAATTCACTGGTCTCCTGTGCTTAACTCAACAGACATGGGTAGGTCGTTCAACGTCTGTCTGTGAGCATCTCCTGATGAAGAACAATCTGTCTTCATCAGGCTGAACAACAACAGAAATGTAGAGGGCAAAAAATGTTTTCATATATCTTCTCTGGAAGAAATCAGCAGATTTTTATGTATGGTATGGACTCATTCTCTGATTTTATTGATTTTTTTTCCTAACTCGCTACAGAGGGTGAGGCAAAGTGGCAAAGTGAAACCAAACAGCCCAGAGTTACATCAGGAGTCTGAACAGTACAGATAGCAGCAAAAACATTTTCAACAGAAAACTAAACAGCTATTTGTGAAGGTTACACTTCACTAAATGTGCCAGAGAAAATAGACCTAAAGCAGGAGAAAAAAAACAAAAGAAGCTTGGTCTAGGAGTTAATGTGGTGGACACACATTTGATAGAATGGAGCTCCATCTGCTGAGTGGCATGAGTCTAAAAACACTCAGCATGAACATTGACATTTAGGTTCAAAAAATTAACAAAACCAATCAAAGATTTTAAATATTTCAGAGGCACAGTTAAGCCCTGGTCAACCAACTATAATTCAAAAATAAAACTTTGTAATTTTTTACAAATTCTAATTTCTTTACTTTAATAAATATATGCTGTATATATGTACACACCTTTCAACTTATTTTCCCCCCTTGAATGCAGCAGTGAACCCCATGAAAACTACCACTGGGAGACTCCCCAGCCAGACCAAAAAGATCAAAGCCTGAGGTTCACCCAACTAAAAATAATGCAGTTTCAGGCCGACTGCATGCTTTTCACTGTGCAGTGCAAACACCAACTTAGAAGCACCACATACTAAAGCCTGTATAAACCACAGCCTACAGCTTAAAGGACTAAACTGAAAACTGTTCCAACACAAACTGAACATTAAAGCTTTCATGCAGGTAGGACTGAATATAACTGTAAATGTAACTAGTTTTGTGTACCCAATAAACTGGCAAATGAGTGTAAGCTGAAGCAGAAATGTACTGCAGATATTGAGGATCAGTTTATGGTGCCAAAGACCTTTTTCAGAGTTTAGTGCTCTTTTTTTCCCACAACATTTTAGAATCTGCAGTATTGCCGTTTCTTTCTGCTGGAGTAATAGTTTTTTGGCTGGTACACATAGAGGGAATATTGATTTTCACACAATATTGAGGAATTGTCTACACTGTAATTTATGGTGATGTGTTGTTGCTGCATTTCCTAACAACAACAGCAGCAGCAGCAGTTTGTTTTGGCTGTTTGGAGATATTTACAGATATGAGGACAGAGGGAAAAACTAAAATGTGACCCCTGCAGACTGACCTTCTCCATCTTCGAATGCCATGCTCAGAAACGCATGGTCCTTAGTGGTTTCAGCAATCCTGGAGTCATAGACCGAAGAATCCACCAACAGACTCCGAGCCGTCCCTAAAGTCACTATGCTGCTGTCAGCCATGGCAGGAACCTGAGGAGGCACCAACTGTCCAAACTATCAAAAGTTACAGAGAATGCACAAAGACAGACTCAGAGGGAAAACAGTCTGGCTTGGAGGAGTGAGAAAATAAGCTATGGAATAAAGGAAGACAAAGAGAACGGTGACTTTCAAAGTAAAGGAAAGAGATAAACTATTGGCATGCTTGAGTCTTACAGTTCCTCTGGAAAAAAGCAACCTTTTGTGACGCATGATAACTTTGGTAAAAGTAGGCAAAACCAAATTTTTATGCTAAAACTTTCCGTGTTTAGTTTACATTACAACAGCGACTGGGAGGCTTAACATAATGTTAAATTACTTAAATTATGTTACTCGTCAGTGCAGTTAAATTGCCTCAGTGTTGACAAAAAACATCAATATTTATGGTTAAAACAGAGGACAAGCACAATCTAGTGGTAAAGCAAGCAACGAAAGACACCTCTTTTCCAAACTAAACAGCAATTACGTAAGTTTTCCTTGTGTCCTGCTTTGTAGATTATAAAACTCAAAATGTCTCCAATAATTTGGCCAACTGCAGAATTTACTTAAACGATACGTTCGACTTTGTTTTAAAGCTAGCTAGGTATTTTCAGTTTGACACCAAACGCCCTTTGCCTACCATCACTAACGTTAATGCATAGTGCGGTAAGTTACGAAACAAAGCTTAACTACTTTGCATATGTAACAGCAAAATAAAAATAAAGTCATAGCAGACCACACTTACCAACTGTTTGGTGGCGGGTTCCTTAATTAAACGAATAACAGAAAAAGAAGCTATCGAAACTAATCTGACTTTTGAACAGCTAAACTGAATAACGTTAAACTCACTTAACTGGCGTTAGCTAGTAAGCAAGGCCCCGTCTTCGGTCCAAAACACTCTTCAAAAAAATCTATAACATCTCTCCGTTAAATCTCATGTCTAGTGTCAGCGCACGTTCAGCTTTACACGTGAAAATAACACCAATTGTCGGAACGTAGCTGCTTTAGTGGGTTAGCAAACTACTTTCTGTTGTTTCCAAGAAATTATCCTCTTGCTGTTTGAGCTTAATTCAAAAAGCAAGGCAAACAACGGTGCCGCGCGCTGATTGGACAAGATTGACGGAGAGCCAGTGACTTCCGCCCGACGAGGCCGCTGATTGGTCTGATCATTCAAACCTTGACACGAACTTCGTGCGCTTCAGAGACCTGTGTCCATTAGGGACTGTCGGAATATTTAGTTGCTTTCTGAAATTAAAAAAAATTACCAGAAAAAATAATTGAGTGGATGATGTAATGCATCCATACAGTGCTCTTCTGTTCTTTATTTATTGTATGGATGCTGATTCACCATCCATACTATGTTATCCTGGTCTTTATTGTTGTGTGGATGCTGTAAAGCCAGGGAAACATAGTGTGGATGCTGTAAAGCATCCACACTATGTTTTCCTGGCAGTTATTATTATTG
>NW_018128262.1:175491-177131 GCF_001952655.1 Monopterus albus | reverse complement strand
TGCCCCCTCTAACCTCACTGTTCCACTTCTCTCCCTTTTGTTCATACACATGCATTCTCTTTTGCTACCACTGACATTGTACTCCTCTCATACATATCCTGAACTACTCTGACGTACTTCACTGCCACTCCAGAATTTATCACTGAGCATCTCAGTATACAGGGAGTTATTGTGTGAGAGGAAGGCAGTGATTTCGTGTTTAAGCTCATAAAACCATGACATTACTTTTCCACTTGAAAGCCAAGCAAACATCTGAACGACACAGCGACTGGACATGATCTAATCCCAGGTCTTTGCACAGCTGTATGAAACAACAGCTGTTCTTGGCACGCCGTTTAATGTAGTTCACTATTGCTATGGCATCTTTGTGTTATCAGCGATTTCAACAAAAAACTTCATCCATATTGAACTTCAGCCAATTCTTCTCAACTATTTCAACAAAGAACTTCAGCCATCTCTTCTCATCTTTCAGCTGTTTCAGCAATTGATTTCAGCCATTTTCAGGATGATCTTTCAGCTTTTATTAGCATCCACATGCATTTTCGACAGGAAATGTATTTCTCTAGTTAAGTATGTTTTAAACTGTGTTTTAATCAATACTGTATATTAACCAACATATGTTATACAATGGATTTTAAACTTTCAGAACAGACCACAGGGACCTGTGAGACACTGCCTGTGTAAACTGAGGGACATGTTTCATTTTTGTTTTAGTACTTTGTGTGTTGTTCAACCAAATGGCGCTCCAGACTTAAAGGAAGCCAGCCATAAACTGTGTCTGCCATAAACTGTGAAGATAAAACAGGTGCAACAGCTTGTTTAGTGTCTAAGGGGTTATCAGGGCAACCCCCTTCAACTTCCTTTTGTTGATTTAAATCTACTTTACAACTTGATTGACGCCTGGGTTGCATCTTCAGGGAGTTCCCTTTCTCCTATATATTGTGATGTTTAGACTAATCTCATTCAGACATCTCTGTATGCTCATACTGACTTGTCTCCAAGCTGCAAGTAAACCAATCTCTTATTGAAAGATTCCAGTGACTTTGTTGCTTCTTTGTAAATTCTTTTGGCAGTAAGTGTCAGAAATGACGTGTAAGAACGCCAAATGGTGTTTGTAGTGAACTCAATTATAATACCAGACGAACTGATTTTGCTGAAGGTTTTTTACTCATAGCAACTAGACAATCGATACATAGTCCGGGATACAAAATCAGGTCGAAAAGACAGTCCAGGGTCAGCGCCGGTAGACAGGCACAACAGAAAAAAAAGACCCCCTCACATGGCGGACCCACGGCAACTGCCAGGCTGGTCAGGATGAGCACTATGGAAGTCCTGAATGAGGGACGGGTCCAAGATGTGGCGGGAGGGTACCCAGGACCGTTCCTCCGGACCGTACCCCTCCCAGTCCACCAGGTATTGGATCCCCCGACCACGTTTCCGGGACCGCAGGAGACGCCGGACCGTGTAGGCCGGACCCCCAGGAATGAAGCGAGCAGGAGGCGGAGGCACCGGAGGAGGAGCCAAGGGACTGGACCGAACAGGTTTGACCCGGGATACGTGAAACGTGGGGTGTACTCGAAGAGAGGGGGGCAGACGGAGGCGGACTGCTGCAGGGGTTATCACCTTGGGGATGGAGGAGG
>NW_018128262.1:172087-173436 GCF_001952655.1 Monopterus albus | reverse complement strand
CTGCCTGGGTGAGCCGTTTGGAGAAAACGAGTTCGCTGTGTTTTATTGCCTTCACATGCACACATGCACGTAAGCCTCGGCAGTGGCGACTCCCACACACTTTTGCCTCTGTATTGAAATGTCAGATGATCATCTCAATCAAATCCACTCACTTGAACATCTTCCAGTCCGTGCCCCATGTCGTGCATCCCCATGTTATCACCAATAACCGACGAGTCTAGGCCGTGCGCGTGTGGGGGCAGCAGTTCCGGCCGTCGGAAGCCTTCTCTTAAACTTTCTATAAAAGTTAGCAAACCCCAGAAACCGTTGGGTTTGTTGACGGGAGGTCGGTGTAGGCCAGTCTGCAACTGCTCGTATCTTGGCAGGGTCCATGCAGATGTGGCCTGTCAAAATCACAAACCCCAAAAAAAACACAGCTGTGAAAGCAGAAAAATGTACCTTTCATGTGTCTATTAAGTTATTTTGTAACAACCACTGTAGCACTGCCCTGACATGCTCTATGTGTTGGGCTCTGAAGGGTGAAAAGATAAGGATATCATCTAGGTAGACAAACACAAAAACATTCAACATGTCCCCCAGAACATCATTGATCAGGTTTTGGAAAACAGCTGGGGCGTTGGTTAGCCCAAATGGCATAACCAGGTACTCATAGTGTCCCGCTGGTGTGTTGAAAGCTGTTTTCCACTCATCCCCCTCCCTTATGCGTACCAGATGATAGGCATTCCGTAAGTCTAGTTTAGTGAAAATAGTGGCGTTGTGGAGCAGTTCAAAAGCAGACGACATGAGTGGTAATGGGTATCGATTCCTGACAGTGATCTTGTTTAGGCCACGATAGTCTATGCACGGTCTGAGCCCCCCATCTTTCTTCCCAACAAAAAAGAACCCTGCCCTAGCTGGGGACGAGGACGGGCGTATCAACCCAGCCCTCTGGGCTTCCGTGATATAATCAGTCATGGCCCGCTGTTCTGGAACAGACAGAGAAAACAGGCGGCCCCTAGGAGGCATGGTGCCAGGCAATAAGTCTATAGCACAGTCATAGGGTCTATGTGGAGGAAGGGAAGACGCCCGGGTCTTGTTGAACACTTGTTTTAAATCGTGATATTCTGGCGGCACTTTCGTTAAGTCCGGGATAACGTCTAATGACCCTCCCCGATTGGTGCGTTGTGGAACCATGGAGCGCAGACAGGTGGTGGCACACTGAGCGGCCCATTCTACTACCCGCCCTGCTCTCCAGTCTATCTTGGCCTCATGTTTTACTAGCCAGGGAAAACCCAACACCACTGAATGATGTGGAGAGCGCATGACCAAAAACTGTATTTCTTCTGTGTGATTGTCTATGGTAAGCGTGA
>NW_018128262.1:171299-171917 GCF_001952655.1 Monopterus albus | reverse complement strand
AAAACAGCCTGTACCGTGGGATGAGAGGTCGACTTAGCTGTAGTGTAGCGGCTCAGCAGCGCCCTCCTCTTTGCTGAGCCCTGTTCTTTTACCGGACATGCGAAGGCACGATGTCCAGGACCTCCGCAGTATAAGCATAGATTCTGCCTGAAGTGACGTTCTCGCTCTTCTGGCGTTAATCTCGCTTTCCCGAGTTGCATGGGCTCCGGGGTATCTGATGCGGCGCTGGGATCGGCGAGCGATTTTCCCCGGCGGTGTTCCTGCTGGCGTTCCCGGTATCTCCCCTCCAGGCGGGTGACTAAATCCATGAGGGGACGCAGTCTCCTCGGGCGATCGTAAGCCGTCAGGGCATCTTTTAGGCGATGGTAGGCCATGGTAAAAAGCGTCCACCAGTGCTGGTTCGTTGTACTCGCTGACAGCAGCGGCAGTGCGTAAAGCGATGATATAATCCACAGCTGACTGGGACCCTTGAGAGAGTGACATGACCGAGGGAGAAGCGGCCGAGTCGTAACATGGTGGATCAAATACCCTAGTGAGCTCTGCAGCGAAACCCCCAAACGTGTCGCAGCAGGCCGTCCTAGCTGTCCATTCCGCCGTGGCCCATTGTCTGGCTTTTCC
>NW_018128262.1:157346-171269 GCF_001952655.1 Monopterus albus | reverse complement strand
GGGGCCCAGTCTGTGCTCGTGTTCCGCTGAAGCACAGGTTGCAGCCTCCCCGGCAGTGGCCTGATCGCCTCTTGCCTGACGTAACTGGTGCAGGTCCATCTGTATCTGACCCAGGGCAGCTCCCTGGTGGGCTAGGGCCTGCTCCATCCGTGCTTTCCAGTCAGGCTCTTGTTCGCTGGTTGAGTCCATAGTTTTTGCCAGATTGTACTGTCAGAAATGACATGTAAGAACGCCAAATGGTGTTTGTGGTGAACTCAATTATAATACCAGACGAACTGATTTTGCCGAAGGTTTTTTACTCGTAGCAACTAGACAATTGATACATAGTCCGGGATACAAAATCAGGCCGAAAAGACAGTCCAGGGTCAGCGCCGGTAGACAGGAGTAGCCAGGAGATCCAAACTCGAGTGGTCAAGGGGAAAAGCTCAGAAGGTTGGTACACTGCAGGCAATCAGAACTGGAAGGGCATAGGCAAAGCACGGTGGTCAAAAACAATAATCAAAGGTCATAAACAGAGAATCAGGCAGGGTATAAAGGCGGGATAGTCAGAGCTGGGTTCTAGAACAATCTGGCAGCGTCCTTGTGGGAGGACGCTGCCTAAATAGAGGTGAACACAGGTGCAGGATAATAAGGAGCAGGTGAAACTAATCTGAGTAAGGAAGAAAGTAAAAAGACCTAAGCTATGGTGAAACAAAACAGGAAGTAGAATCAAAATAAAAGCCTGACAGAAAACAGTGGAACCGAATCGTGACAGTAAGTTTCTTTGGTTAGTTAGTTAGCTAATATTTTTCATGTGTTTACTGTTTGTTAAGCAGCACAGTCTATGAGTAAAATATTGGAGCAAAATTATTTGCAAATGTCTCTGGAGATTTGTGGACCTGTGGCTACTGGGATTTGTAAATGTGTACACAAATTTGTAGATAGCACCCAGACACCTGGACAATCAGCACAGATACCCCCCTGGGATGTTTGCTTCCCCTGCTGCTCTTCTCCCTCAACTTCAAGTGCACCTCAGGGGAACCTTCTGTTAAACTCCTGAAGTTCCCAGATGACACAACAGTCATCAGTCTCATCCAAGATGGCAACCACTCTGCGTATAGACGGGAAGTTGACAGGTGTGGTCACAACAACCTGGAGCTGAAGCCACTGATGACCAATGCATCTATGCTGTTTGGCTAAACAGGTTGCTAACTGTTGTAGTTAGCTATCAAACAGCTGTATGCTAACACTGTTAGCTATTCTTTCTTTCAGTGGGTACTGACTAATGCAAGGCTGTGTGTAATGAATACATTAATGGTTAGCCTATAGATTTTGTTAAGCTATTGAATTCACCATTGCAAAACTCTTCAGTTTTCTTCACAGAAAAGCCCAGCACAACAATAATCTCACATCCAAAATGCAACAGAAACACTTCTTGGATATTTTAAGTTCAAGCCTTATAGCAGAACATTGATATTTGTATTCAAACAACACATCTGTCATTCAGAATACTCTGACTGAAAAACACAGGAGGCATTATGTCTCTATTGTATTTTTGTTATTTATCAGATTTAGCATTAAGCAAGATTAAATTACAACAAAAAGGACATTTCTTGACTGGATTGTGTTACTGTTTGTCAAATCAGAAAGGCTGTAATATGCTTCAATAGGCTTCATTATTGCATAGAGTAAATCTGAGGGCACAAAAACTAAAGTAATTACAATAATAAAGTATAAAAACACAGCAGTGTCAGGTCTGTGTTCTCTGTACAACTGGCAGATAATTCCTTTATGCATTTTCAAATTCAAATACATATTTTCAGATCTCTTTCCACATTTACAAATCGGATTAGACACACATAGATTGAGATACAGGTTCACAATTCTACACACACATTTGTAAATAATTATGCTCCGATATTATCCCCAAGATAGTCAGGCTGGCCATTAAGTTGCACTGGGAGAAATCTTCTGCCTGTCCACCTGAAAATTGGTCTGTCTGCGGGCTGCTTGACCATCCTTTTTTGATCAGCCCGCTGGCCTACATTGCCCTCTTTCCCCCGCTCCCCAGATACCAGCAGCAACACGTTAGCAGACAGATTTTTGGGGAGAGGTAGCTGAGCTAGCAGAGAAAAAAATGGACAAAACTCCAAGCAAAAAGATGAGGCAGAACTGAAAAGGCTCCTCCATGTGCAGTGGACAGAAGGCAGAGAGGCAGCTCAGAGCTCAGGTAAAGTGACACTTATTACTTGAGTTGACCACATCTATGCTTGTTACTGCAAGCACCACACTAACTCAGTGAGTAAAAAGCCACATATCAAAGCCAGATGGCCTTTGTCTGAGAACAGCTCCCACTCTCCTTCAACTTGTACCTGCCAGCTGTGAGTCAACATCGGCAGTAAGAGCGAAGCTGAATGAGAGATTGTGACTGATTTCACTGTTGACTCTTTAAAACATAGGCTAAGCTAGAGTCCTGCAATAGAGGGTGTTGATTCAACTATATGATCATTTTGGAGACTGTGGTTCAGGCTACTGTTGAACTGTGGTTTGTTATACAAACAGGAGTTTCTGTTATGTAGCCTACACTCACTGATGTGGGGTAAATAAAATACCAGTATTATGTAAAAGCTGTATAGCTACATAATTAACCATTTCTAGTATCGAGTTGGTCTAGTCCAGCTCTGTAGTCATGTGTACAGTGGGTTGTTATTTCTCTAAAAGTACAATGCAACCCTTCAACTGCTCTGCCTTAAAACTAAGACTCAGCTTGTAAGTAAAAAGTGATAAAGAAACCTGACTGAGTGGGAGTAGAAATTAAAACAGTTGTGGGACACTGACAGGAAAAATTAATTTGGAGCCCTAGAGTGAGGATAAGGATGCTACCCTCAGTGCCCCTTTAAAAGCAGATAGTGTTTGAAATAAAGATGCTATGAAAAACGTTAGAATACTGTCAGTAAGCTACAGCCCCCTACTGAAGGCTCACCTTCCTCATGAATCTTAATTTAACCACTGCATAATTATATACATAGTCAAATATCATTCAGTATCTTTCTCCTGACTTATTATATCATTACATCTGTTCTGTCAAAATAGTATATATGTGAACACAACACCTTTAATTATGTTTGATCACATTTTGGTATTACCTAGAAAGGGTAATTTTACTGATTAGACACTGATTATACATCACAATAATTTCCAATAATGATGGTTAGCTGTACATTCATAAAACATCTCTCTGTCATCTCTCATGCTTAAAGACAAAGTTTAAAGGACAAACAGATATATCTTCACAGGGGCCCTGGGTCCCAACACACAGTCTGAAGGACAGTGAAGACATTCACTTCCAGCAGTTCTTTTGCTTTTCTTCTTCTACTTTGACATTTGTGAAATTCATATGCTTGTCACATTTCTGTGGCTGTTGGGCCACTTCTCCAGTCAGCTTACACATCTTAAACACCCACAACCTCTGTCTGTCTCTCTGTATTCGGCTCTCAGGAGGTTCACAGTGTGGAACAAAGTTTAGTCAAGACCTTCTTCTATTTATCCAGCTTGGTCCTCTGTACATTCCTTCAAACCTTTATATTTCTAACTCAGGAGCTCTTTGACATTCAGTCACCAAACACAGACAAATATAAATACACATAAAGGTCTAGGGAGAATTCACATTCTTGAAGTGTAAGCAGGACAACATGCAGATATAAAACATTATAGTACACACCAACTAAATTACAAATTACAGAAAAATCTTTTATTGCCATTTTGTAACTGTTCCACCCCCATCAGGTCTGTTAGGGTAATTCTGGACATGTAAAATGTTACAGTAAGTTGAATACTTGGGTGTCACAGTGGTGCAGTGGTTAGCTCTGTAACCTCACAGCATGGAGGTTTTCAATTCGAACCTTGCAGGGTGTAGCCCACCTCTTGGCCAGTGCCAACTGGGATTGTTTTCAGCCCCCCATGACTTTCTACAGGATAAGCGGTATAGATAATGTTTGGTGCACACACACACAAAATAAATGTATGAATGAGTGTCTAGTTTTTATGAACAGTCTGAAAGTGCCGCACCACATTTCCCTTAATCATAATATCTTCCTAGGCTTAATGTCCGGACATGTCCCTGAATGTCCTGTATGTTCTTAGATACACACCACATAATCAACACTCACACACATTGATTTTCCCCCTGTTTTGACTACTGCTATGGTCA
This sequence comes from Monopterus albus, assembly GCF_001952655.1. NCBI lineage: Eukaryota > Metazoa > Chordata > Actinopteri > Synbranchiformes > Synbranchidae > Monopterus > Monopterus albus. The sequence goes on along the minus strand of NW_018128262.1, from coordinate 167,080 downwards.
GCTGTAAAGCTGGCATATCAGGTGACGCCACGGTTTGACGTCGCTGTGTAGAATGGGGTTAGCCCAAACCAGGTATAATGTACAGGCCTGTTGGGTTCGGGGTCTTTCATTCTTCATCTGCCTGCGCGCAGTATTGGAGGTGGAAGATACCCGGACGTGTAATGTTAATTTTACCTGTGATCCTTTGAATAAACCAGCACGGTTTTTTGTATCCAAGTGGACCGCCTCGTCTCTCTGAGTTCCTGGTTAAGAGAACGAGAAAAATATCTTTCAATACCCTTTAGTAGACATTCGCTCACTGGAGTTTTGCAGTAGCTCGTGTGGTTGACTGCATGCTTGGTGACTCGTGTGTCAGAGAAGACAAGATCTCAGACTGGCTGCCCTGCATGTCAATCAAGTAGCAAATGCCATAGGGAGGATGGATGATAGGCTATATATGAATAATTGTCACTTTCTGCTTTTCATGTTAGGGATCGCCATAGTGAATCTCACACTGACCATTCGCATGTTAACATTTGGCACGTGTTTTACACCGGATACATCTAATTTATTTTTGAATGGCACGCGATCTGCCGACACTACCTTCACGATCTACCGGTCGATCGCGATCGACGTATTGGGCACCCGTGATCTAAGGAATGTTATGGTTTATTACAAGTTGGGTTTTTATTAGTTCTGTACAATACTTATAATAGTAGCCTAATTGTTGAGAATGACACATTCTCAAAAGAAGACAGACAATCATCTGTAAGCAAAGCCATAGGTTAGACAAACTTTTTTTGGAAGAAAAGATTATGATGAACATTACCCAAACTGCTTGCAGGCTGACTTGTTTGAATTTTAACCTTGATGTAGGTACAGTTTTTCTTAGGGAGCATCAATACCGATATGAGGGTATCGAGCCAGATACAACCCTCTAGTAGCTACTTGTGCTTGAAAAAGCTGGCTACTATGCTTTGATACCACTTGATACCTTTAAGAAATTTCTCCCCCTAATAGGTCCCTGGCCTGCAAAAGTTTGGGAACCCCTGAAATATTAAAATTGAAAAAAACAGAAAGCCTTTATTGTCATTGTAAGCAAAACAACAGCAAACAACAAACTTTAGATACGCTGCTCCACTTAGTAGTTTAGAGTCAGAGTAATTAAAACAATAAAGGAGACAGATATTATGTCTAGATAAATAATGAAATAAATAAATGAAATCAAAAACATATGAAATATGAATTAGAAAATGTCTCTCTTTACATGATTGAGTTTAGAGTGCTATGGCTTCTGGGATAAAGCTGTGCTGATTTGGCAAACCTGCACCGCCTGCCTGAGGGTAACAGGCCAAAGAGATGGTGTGCAGGGTGAGTGGGGTTTTTAATAATGCTAGTGGCTCTGTGAAGGTAGCAGGAGCTTGCAATGTCTGCCAGTGAAAGCAAGGAACAGCCAATGATGCTCTGTACAGTAATTTATCATATGCTATAGAGCCTTCCTGTCTGTGACAGAACATCCTGAATACCACACTGAGATGCAATACGAAGGATGGTCTCAACAGCTGCATGATAGAAAGTCACCAGCAGTTTCTTTTATAGATTATCTTTCCTGAGGAATCTCAGGAAATGAAGTCACTGCTTCTTAACCATTGAGCAGCATGAGCAGACCAGGAAAGGTCATCTGAGATAAAGTTGCTAAGGAATTTAAAAGTGTGCACACTTTTTACACGGTCTCTATTTATGTAGATGTGGGCTGGTTCAATGTGCCACTTCCTTCTGAAGTCTAAAATAAGTTCTTTAGTTTTTGTTTGTTTGTTATTCGCTGAACACCACTCTGTCAGTCTTTGAATTTTGTTCCTGTATGCTGACTCATCCCACCACAGTGGTGTCATCTGCAAATTTAATGAAGGAGTTAGGAGGATGGTGGGAGTCCAATCATGGTTGTACAATGAGTACATGCATGCAGTGCATGCGGTGCATTACAATTTTGACAGTGTGTTGGTGATTTTTAGAAAAATCTGTTATCCAGACACAAATGGATGAGGAAAGGCTGAGGTTGTGGAGCTTATTAAACAAGATGTGTAGTATGATTGTATCACATGCTGAACTATAGTCTATAAAAAGCACCCTCACATACTGTAGTTACCCCAGTGTTCAAAGTGACTCGATGCAGTGTGAATGGCAGTGGTGGCTTCTGTAGATCTGTTGGCCTAGTATATGAACTGATATGGGTCGACACAAAGAGGAAGGTTGTCTTTAATGTGTCTTTAAAACACTTCATGACCATAGGGGTGAGTGTAACAAGTCTGTAGCTGTTCAGTCCATCAGAACCTGGACTGTTGTGGACCAGAATAATCATGGCTGAATTTATTTAGCCATAGACCTTCCATTGTTGTTCAAAAACGATTAAAAACACATAACTGAAACACATGCTGCACTGGGAGAGACGTTTCATCATTACAGAACTCCAGACCAACATATTTGTTTAAAATGCTGCCCCAAAAACTCCAAACAACCATAACTTTTTATAAAATCTCACTCAGCATGTATCTCGGAGTGAGCTCTCTGTTTTGTTTACAGACCACTAGCTCCTTGTGCTTTCATGAGTGCATTTGGCAAGGTCTTTTGACAACCTTTATTGATTGTGAGTAGGTCTTGATTTAGGATTCCTCTAGTCTACATTTAGCTTCTCATAGGTTAATTTTAAAATGCCAAATTGCTTTGTGAATTATTCTTACACCAAAAAGCCAGGGGTCTTAAAATAAAGACAGAACAGCCATTATTTATAGGGTTTCTCTTAATTCAGTCAGTTAGGAAAAACATTTATTCTTAAGGCCCAGTCAACCCAGGGGCACAGCTGAAAATAACTACATATCTATGCAAAGCAAGTTGTGGTGAAATTTTACAGTCATGGAAGAGATGCTTTAAGGAACCTTAAGTCTTTATATAAGTTAAAGGAAGCCTTCTTCTCAAAACACTAAAGACAGGAATGATATTCATTGTAGTCAACCGTTATCAGTTATCGAGTAACACTTACCCTTTGTATGGGGAAACAATGTGGCCAGTCCAGCAGATAATACAGGTAAGACAATAACTTCATGCCCTTACTGGGTTCTTTTGCTCCATCTGAAAATATCTACTGTTTGTCCAAGTCATGCTTCTCTGGCACAAAAATAACGAATTCAGGCTGTTGCTTTACATTTCCTGGTGTAAATTGTGCTGCCTTTATCTAATACATTTCCAGGCACCAAGAAATTAACCCATCTTCTTTTCATCTGATGTATGTGTTGTTTTCATTTATACCTCAATGCTGCTCTCTAGGTAAAGAGATTGCCTCAATTATAGGGTCCAACAGCTCTAAGAATCCAAAGCAGGAACATGCTAATGAAAAGATCCTAAAACACTTCGAACACAGAATAAAAGAAAAACATAGGGAGATGAAAAGATGTTCCACTAATCCCACCAAGCGGTCCCACTGAATTAATTGCAAAACAGTTTGGAAAGCACAAACCCCATTTCCAGAAATACAATAAAAATTCAAAATCTGTGTTTTTTAATTCACTTAAACCTTTATTTAACTGATAAAGATAAAAGAGAAGGTTTTCAGTATTTGTACTGACCAACTTAACTGCATTTTGTAATAAATATAAACAAATTTAGAATGTGATGCCTGCAACACACAAAACAGTTGGGACAGAGGCCTGTTTACCACTGTGCTACATCACAGGCCTGGCAATGTACAGCTGAAATATTCACAGACTTCCCAGGAAAAGATGTTGCCTTGATGGCAGCACATGTCTCTCTGAAATCCCATTGTATGTCTGTGCATTGATGGTACCTCCACGTATAAGCAAGCCACCCATGCTGTGGGCACTGATGCGCTGCCATACATCACAGATGCTGGCTTTTGCACCTTTTGCTGATAATAGTCTAGATGATCTTTTTCATCTTTGGCGCAGAGAACTTGGTGTCTATTTTTCCAGAAAAAAGCTGAAAAGTGGACTCGTCCTCAGAACACATTTCCGCTGTCCTTCAGTCCATCTGAGACAAGCCCAGAGATTTTGGTGGTGTTTCTGTACAGAATTGATGTTTGGCTTCCTCATTTCATAAAACTCTTTCAGGCTGCATTTCTGGATGGAGTGGCAGATTGTGTTAAGTGACAATGTTTTTCCAAAGTCCTCCCAAACCCAAGTGGCTTTATTCATCTTGGTAGCATGATGGTTTCTCATACAGTGCCTCCTGAGGGCTCAAAGGCCACACATATTCAACAGTGGTTTTCGCCCTCAGCCTATATGCACTGAGATTTCCCTGCATTCCTTGAATCTTAGGTGATGAAAGACCTAAATAGTTTGAACTGACTGACAAGTCTCCCCTGAAATTTGACACAAAGTGTTGAGCCATGACCCATCCTTGATTGCAGAGACTGAGGTGGATGCTCCTTTTATATACCCAGTCAATGATACCTGCACCTGTCACCAATGAACCAGGTGATTCTGGAATCTTCCTGAATGGTGTTACTGAAATATTCTATAAACCTTTCAGTCTTATTTAGCTTCTGTCCCAACCTTTTTTTTGAATGTGTTGCAGGAATAAAATTTTAAATGTGTTTGAATGAATGAATGTCACTTTCGGGGGTCACCACAGCGAATTGTCACACTGAGGACTCGCATGTTGACATTTTGGCACGTGTTTTACACCAGATTCCCTTCCTGACACAACCCTGACTCGAACCCGGGCCACAGCGGCGAGAGCGCTGCACCTTAACCACTGGCCTAAGGGACGGCCTCTGACCAAATTTTAAATGTGTTTAGATTTACAAAGTGCAGATAAGCTGGTCAGTGAAAACACTGAAAACTGTTTAATTGTACTTTTGTCAGTTAAATAACGGTTCAAGCAAATTAACAAATCACAGATTTTAGCTTTTATTGCATTTTGGAGAATGTCCCAACTTTTCTGGAAATGGGGTTTGTACTATGTCTTGCTTTTCACATATAAATTAGATGCATGGGCAGATGGGCAATGGCCAGTTGGAGGCTCATTTTCTCCTAAAAAATATAACTGAAACCAGAAAAATGAAAAAAGACCCTAGGACCCTGGCAGGAACTGAATAACTGCCTGTGTGAGCACGAAAACTCACCGTTGCATTGCAGATAGGAAATTCCAAAAGAGAGATGAGAAGGACAGAATATCCAGGCTAGACATGAAAAACTTCTGCATTCTTGTGTTAAATCAAAGCCTCATCCTAGCACAGAGAAATTGATATCATTTCTGGAGGACTACACAGTGAATGGTTTCAGCCAGAAACTGCTACAACCAGGATAGTTACAAGATCCAGAGCTCAGGCTCTAAAACAGTCTTAAGAGTAGAAAGGAGGAGACAACAGACACAAGAACAGCTGGAGAAAAAAAGCAATGCCTGCAGCTCCAAAAGTAAAATGACCAGCTTGACCATGTGGGTATGATACAGGAGTCACATTGTTTATTTTATTTTATTCTATTTTAATTTGATTGTTTTTAATTATTTATTTATGACACTATGGTGTGTATTGGGAGTGGGAACATTTACAGTGTGAGTATTTTTGATAGCGTATACATGTTTTTCCATATGGTAGCCCACTGCCCAGGAGGCAAATTCCAGCATGCCCTGAGGGGTGTGGGGTGTGATGACAGATGCTGCCAAGATTTCATTAAAGTTGGAAAGATTTAAGGTTCCTGGATCAATAAGTCATAAGTGAAATGTTGCTAAAACACATATGATATATTTAGAAACCATAGTAAGGTAAACAAAAAGCTACAGCCAAATTTTCATCAGAACAAGCTGTCCTCCACATGGAGATAGTCCCTGCATGCTCGTCTCACAGCCAGCTGCACATTAAGACCAGTTTGTGCAGCTCAAAAGATGCCTCGGTTTGATCAAACTCAAGTTGTAGCTTGTTGTCTACCTTACTACAGTTGGAGAGAGATATTGTTTGTCTTCGAATATCCAATATCTATACCACTTATTCCTGAATAGGGTCATGGGGGCTGGAGCTAATCCCTGCTGACACTGGAGAAGAGGCAGGGTCCACCCTGGACAGGTTGCCAGTCTATCACAGGGCTGACATGTAGACAAACAACCACATACTCACACTTACTCCTACAGGCAATTTAGAGATTAGTTAGAGTTAGTGACATGTAATTCTGGCATATAGATGGAGGAGAAAAAATCAGAGCATCATGCAGCCTAGGCCTATAGCAGCATAACTAAGGGAAGGCTCAGGGTCACCTGATCCAGCCCTAACTATAAGCTTTATCAAAAAGGAAAGTCTTAAGTCTACTCTTAAAGGTAGAGAGGGTGTCTACTTCCTGAACTGAGACTGGGAGTTGGTTCCACAGGAGAGGAGCTTGATAGCTAAAGGCTCTGCCCCCCCATTCTACTTCTGTGGATTCTAGGAACCACAAGTAAACCTGAACTCTGAGAGTGAAGTGCTCTGTTAGGATGATAAGGCTCTATGAGGTCTTTAAGATATGATGGAGCCTTGTCATTAAGGGCTTTGTATGTTAGGAGAAGATTTTTAAATTCTATTGTGTATTTTACAGGGAGCCAGTGGAGAGAAGCTAATATGGGAGAGGTATGATCTCTGTTGTTAGTTCCTGTGAACTAACTGGCTGCAGCATTTTGGATTAACTGGAGGCTTTTTAGGGACTTACTGGGATATCCTGTGGTGAAGAGGCTGTCTGCTCTCATACATACTGTACATAGGCACAAACAGATTCATTAGGCCCACCACCAGGAAACTTGTACATGTAGTTGAGAATCTCCAAATGTCACTTAAATGGACCTGCGATCATAATTTTTGCCTCTTCTTGAATTGGCAAAGTTCCATTTTCTCTGTGAGCCAAACATAAGAATCACACTGGCCTTGTAACATTAGCTCTTCCACAGTTCACTGTGAAAGCCAACACAGTGTTGCCTCATATTTAACAATATCATCTCTCAGCTGCAGGTGTTAAAAACAAACCAATTATTGATTCTCTGCTTGAACAAAGTGTTCTGACTCCAACTTCTAGCCTGTGAGCTGGGAAAAGCTTGTAAAACAGATTCTGCTTTGCTCTTGATGTCTGGCTGAACAAGGTCATGGATGATCACTGGCCAAGCTGGAGTTTTGTCAGCCTGAGATTATTTCCTTGGGATATGTTTTGGAGAATGCCCAATGCCTTCTCTCCTCTGACAGAGTGAAGCTGTTTACAGCAGCATTTCCACCACACACAGAGGCTGAAATGTGTTCCTCTTGGGTATGACCAATTACCGCTGTCATTAGGTTCACAATTATACTGTGATGGACTCTATCCTATTTGCTGTCACATTGGACTCTGCCCAGGATCCTGTGAAATAGACTGAAAGCATGACAGCTGCATTCAAACCTGAAAGCTGCCTAACCTGCCTTGGGCTCAACAAATTACCACCTGCCTTTTCATCTGTATGCGCATGAGCAGCTTCAATTCAGTTCTGAAACAGGGCTGTCACTCCTGCCCTGTGGGTGCCAGCTTGTTTGTAAGCTGTAGCCACCATGGCTGTCTTAACTGAAAAATCTTCCTGCTTTATTATTGGTTCCACGTGTAAAGCTTTTGTCCCAACTCTTGGAAGAGAGACAGCCTCCTCTTCATCACAGTACATTCCCTCAGGATATCCTCAGTGTGATGCCAATCTGGGTCAGACCCATAGAAAAACACAACATACTGTATACAAAACTAAAAGATAAGTAAAAATAGCTGAACATATACAAACAATTATCAATAAATGATTAACATGTGAATAAATGATAAACTACTGGGTTTAATTTCACATTAAGTGGGAGGACTTGGGCTAAACCTGAGATGAGGTTATTGTAAAACTGTTGAGAGTCTATGAAACCAATAAAACTCCATGACTGCAGACAGTATATTTTTGGTCCAAGAGTTGGCTTCTTTCCAGATGAAGTGTTTCATGGAATGTCACACCAACTCAGCAGGGTTTAAACTGGATGATTCTTTGGGTGTGCCATTGCCCTATTCCCTCAGATTTGATACAGAGCCAGATCACTGGGAGCTACAGAGGTAGTTGTTGATATAACCTACTTTTGCGGGTCCAAAACAATTTTTAAAAGTTTTCCCAGACAATAGCCCAAATTACAGTGGCCATTAGATGCAAAATGCAGTGACATTTTAGAAAAACTGACAACTGATGAAATGAATGGTTTTCAAGTAATTTTCCTCAGTGAGTGACTATGTGTGAGTGATACATTACAGGGCCAGGGTATTAGAGCGACAGAAAATGTGTTCTTATTTTAGGGTTAATCTCAGTATTAACCTGAGTGAGAGAAAGGCTGAAGGCAGAAACATAAAAAACTGACATCAATGAACTAGTGGCGAGAGAATGCTGACTGACCAGTCCCAGTTAGTGACACAGTATGTGGTCAACTGCTGCAGAACTTTCTTTGTTGCACCACAGAACAAGTTGTAAAACATTGCAAACCTGTAGTACTACAAAGCCTGTGGTAAAGTACAACAAAAAAGTCATAAAATATTGAGTAGCACAGAGAAATATTACAGAAACACAAAAATTCTGACAGAATTTCCTGCAGAAACACGTAACAGTGTGAGTACCCCACGTATCTTGTGAAGAAGAAATGTGACACTGAGATGTGATTGACTGGTGTGTTTTTGTTTTGTATAATGAAGGTGTATAGCACAGACAGAAGAAAATAGGCTAAACCTGATCCAGGGGCCTATTTCAAGAAGGCGGTTCAACAAACTCAGAGTTCATACCTGAACTCTGAGTTGACTTACTCAGAGTTGGAAAACTCAGAGTTTTCGGTTTCAGAACAGCTGAAAAGAGTTGGTTTAATCAACTCTGAGTTGTCTGACTCAGAGTTAGGCGCATGCCACGCGACTATAAAAAGCCCTGAACAATGGAGTGAAGAAATTACGAGTCACCATGGCAACAGGACCAAGCCAAAATAGGTCTGCGTTTTTCCCCGACAGAAATGGATGTGCTACTACAAGCATATAGTGACTACGAGCCCATATTTCGTAAAAAAAAAAAAAAACAACACGGCTGCAGCGGCGAAAGAGAAAGAGTTAGCTTGGGGGAAAATAGCTGCCCGAGTCAATGCGTACGTTTACATTTTAATCATACAGTGTTCGGTGTAAGTAATTACTAAATAATGTTAGTAATGTGATTATTTGTCACTTGTAAAGTAAGGAATGGTTCTTAATTCTTCAATAATTGAATGAGTAACTTCAGTAATTGCATAAAATACCGATTTTTGTACGAATTAAAAGTGCAGTTTTATGTCTACCCTTTCTTAAAATTCCTATTGTGGTTGATATGGGATTTGTAAAGTAATGATTAATAAATAATCCAATACGTTTTATGGAGAGTAATTATTACATTAATCAAAATACTTTTTTAAAAATTGACCCAACACTGATGTAATAATATAAGAATTGAATTTTAATTTTCATGTAGGTGCATTGATGGGAATATGTGTGCCATCAATGCATCCAACCGCATTAGGAAATCCTGAAGGGGATTCTAATTATTAGTTTATTTCCAGAGGTCACAGCAAGATGTTATTAACTGATCATCATTTTTCAGATCAGCCTTACTGAAACGAATTCAATACCACTAACCTGCAATCCTGTGAAACTCCTCTTTAATGGCTCTGAGGGGTTTGTGCCCAGGAAACACAACAAAAATTCACAGAAAGCGCTTGAGGGCGAGGCACACTTTCC
>NW_018128262.1:140659-156061 GCF_001952655.1 Monopterus albus | reverse complement strand
AAAAACAACACGGCTGCAGCGGCGAAAGAGAAAGAGTTAGCTTGGGGGAAAATAGCTGCCCGAGTCAATGGGTACGTTTACATTTTAATCATACAGTGTTCGGTGTAAGTAATTACTAAATAATGTTAGTAATGTTATTATTTGTCACTTGTAAAGTAAGGAATGGTTCTTAATTCTTCAATAATTGAATGAGTAACTTCAGTAATTGCATAAAATACCGATTTTTGTACGAATTAAAAGTGCAGTTTTATGTCTACCCTTTCTTAAAATTCCTATTGTGGTTGATATGGGATTTGTAAAGTAATGATTAATAAATAATCCAGTACGTTTTATGGAGAGTAATTATTACATTAATCAAAATACTTTTTTAAAATTGACCCAACACTGATGTAATAATATAAGAATTGAATTTTAATTTTCATGTAGGTGCATTGATGGGAATATGTGTGCCATCAATGCATCCAACCGCATTAGGAAATCCTGAAGGGGATTCTAATTATTAGTTTATTTCCAGAGGTCACAGCAAGATGTTATTAACTGATCATCATTTTTCAGATTAGCCTTACTGAAACGAATTCAATACCACTAACCTGCAATCCTGTGAAACTCCTCTTTAATGGCTCTGAGGGGTTTGTGCCCAGGAAACCCAACAAAAATTCACAGAAAGCGCTTGAGGGTGAGGCACACTTTCCGAACTATTCTACATACTGTGGCCTTACTTGCTCTGCATCCCCGATGTTATAAAGAAAACTGCCGTTTGCAACAAATCGTAACGCAACACAAAGCATCTGCTCGGATGTAAGAGCACGGCCACGATGGGGGATGTGTCTGATGTTTGGGTGGATAAGATTATTGATATATGTTATGGACTCTCTAGAAAAACGGTACCGCTCAAATAAAAATACATGGGGATATGACAAAAAATCAACTTGTGGCCTCAATATCCTCTCCCGACGTAAATGCAATTCCCTGCGAATTAATACAGCGTCCTCCTCTACAGGATCCTCTATGAATGGACACGCCATTTTGGTCTCTGCGTGACGGAAACGTGTGCAATCTATGAATGTACTGAAAGATTAAATGAGGTATTAAACACCTTTCACTTTAAAAAGGGGCGGAGACCCGGAGGAAACTCTGAGTTTCCCGAACAAAACCTGCTCGCCAGCAGGTTAGGTTCACAGAGTAAGTTGCCGTAGTAACTGACTCTGAGTTTAGATTACCTCTCTTTGTGAAACGGGTTTAACTTACCCCGCTTCACGGGTTTAAGTTACCTCCGTTTCTGAAACCGAAAACTCCGAGTTGCCCTCATTTCGGGGTTAACAAACTCTGAGTTTCGACAAAACCGCCTTCTTGAAATAGGCCCCAGGATGCACAGACATTACGGTAAACACACAAAATTCATTGTTGGCTTTAGTCTCTGTTTGGGATTTGTGAAAAATAACTGAAAACCTGAAAATCATAGACCTTATCTTTTGACAATGATCTAGTTGCTTTTATAAATGATTGACTTATAGAAAGGCAGCACATGTCATGATCTGTTTAGGAATTCCTGGGTGAGACCTTTATTTTGTACGAGACTCCCTGTATTGCACCGGCAGGTCTAAGCCATCTCCATTGGGCAACCTGGAGCATTTAAATCTTTATATGTCTCCTCCCTTTAAATTATGGTTTATTCTGGGTTCAATTGAGAGTTGAAAACTTGGGTCTTTCAGACTCTAGGCAAGCTTCACAGGCGTAAACACTTCCAGGTATGCAAGGAGGGTTTGGTGTGTACTTGGGTAGCAAATTGTCACCCAAGATTTTGTGACATGGCACTAAAGTGAGTCTGATTTCATGAGTTTCTGACAAGGGCACTAATGCAAATACTGCACTGTCACTCTACTCTGAAGTCTTTGAAGAACTGTTCCCAAAGAAACCAGGCTGTGCTAAGCTGTTCATGTTCATCTGTGACAAATGCACACCTCATTATTTTACCCAGCGATGATTTAGCAGAAGCAAAATGATGCACTCCTCTTTGGCAGCAGTTTTAGTTTCTATCAGCTAAACCATGTGGCCTGATTAAGGCCATGGGCCAGTGATTCTTGCTCCCAGTTGGGTGAGCAGTATATCACCTCTGCCAAGATGCAGGGCAGCCACTGCTCATGTACGTAAATACTTGCATGAGCTTTGCATTAACATACAGGGGGAACGCATTTTGACGGAACTCGAACATTAGCAGCAGTTAACACAAGAAAGACAAATGGGGTAGTTACCATCAACTGTAAAACCTGACTGGTTTATGACTTTGACCTTTGACTCCCCCCACATCACCACCGCCACTTTTGGTTTCTGCCTGTATGATGTCATTCTTGGCGACATTTTATCTACAAATATGAATCTGAAAAAAAATTACATCACTTTCTACTTCCTTGCCACCCACTTTTGACCCTCACCCCCTTATTGCATTGGATTCTGCGCTGACTGTGGATCGTAAAGGACACAGATGCAATTTATTTATTTATTTTGGCCAGATTAGGTGCACAATGGCAGGTCCCAGAAGCAGGACACTGACATGGAAAAGCAATTTCACAGTTGATAGTACACAATTAAATGTGTGAAAGAATGGGTGAGTATTCATTTAGAAGCTCAGTATTCAAGTTATGTTATTTACCTATTATTTGGCCGCAAAGAGGGGGTATTGGGCCATGCAGTCATAAATCCTCAAGGCCCCATAATAAGTAACATTTTCCAACCCTAATCTATCATACTATACCCATTTATGAAAATGTCTCCACTCTGACCTTAAGACAAAGCATCCCTGAATCCTATCCTTACCCAAGCAATGAGATGATATTTAGTGACTTGACACACGGCATCTGCATTATATTTGCTCAGGTTAAATTAAATACATTAAAAACAGTGTGCGAGCAGGGCCTGGAAGTGGGTGGCAAAGAGGAGTCTTCTCAGACAGCACATGAGTTCATCGCCCCAAGGCATGGATTTAAAATAACACTAAGTTTGTGTTAGAAATTAACCCGATTCTTTTGTTGGAAGCACGAGAAATGAAGACAGGAGAGGACCGTTTAAAATCAACAGAAAGTTTACTGAAAGTCTGAGCACAGATAGGGCTTACAGCGCTGGGATCAGAGAGATAGAGCTCCCGCAGGAGTTCCATCCACTGAACCGCGAATTAAGTTCTTACAATACATTTGATCTTCTTGGGCTGCTCTGCCCTGGACGGCGGTGCAACCTTCAACAGCTTTTTGATCCTATTGTCCATTTGGTGTGAACCAGAGCTCCCCCTTGTTAGAATGTGGTAAAGTCTAGATATGTGTGTATGTATGTGTGTGTGTCTCTCAGGTTGTAGCCCCCCTGTGTGTGTAAGACACCCCCTGGTGAAGCAGAACTTGGGATATGCTATGTGGGTCTAGGTGTGGATGTGAAACGGGTTAGCAGGGCTCTGTTAAAATGTAAATAGGCTATCTGGTCACAAAGAGATGCAGACATCTAGTCTCTACAGAAGTTACAGCTTTCAAAGTAAGCAGATTCTACTTCATTACAGTTATAAAATATATAAGTAAGGGAAATAAATGTATTAAAATAACCAAAGCTCAGTAGTTCTGGACAATCATCAATACAGCTGTAATATGTATAGACAAGGAAAATAAAGTTATAAAAGTAACTAAAGGGAACTACTGGTATGAGAAGTAACTAAAGCTTATAAAGTAACTAGAGTCTATAAGACTCAAATCTTACATTTGCATGAGAGCCCAGTAAGTTCTGAATCCAGCACAGTGTTGGCAAAGCATCTCATCGCTTCCATTCTCACTGTGCTTTTTTCTCTCTCAGACTTAGAGCTTCAGCTTCTGTGTGGATCAATGTTTTGTTCAACAGACAGCAGAGACCATGTTTTTGCAGGCTCAACCAAATTCAGTTAGAACAGAAGTGAGCCGGCTTGTAATTTTGTCTTGTTCATAGTTCTACAACAACAGCACAGAGGAAGTTCAAAGATGAGGCAAAGTACTGTGATTACATGTTTGATGACTGGAAAGAAAGGTGAGTTTGCAACAGCTAATGCTAATGATTTTAGCATTTTCTCAATTTTCTGGTTTTTATCATGCAGCAGCTAAGGCACGTTAGTCAAGTGAGAAGTCATCTATAATCTATTATCAGTGTTTTCAACTAAGAATCTATGTAATTATTTTATGGTTCACCGTTGTTTTTGCTTCCAAGTGTTGTCTAACCTGGAGATTTGTTTACAACTTGCAGATTGGCATCTTCTTGTTTCTTGCCCCCTTTGACTTTACTGTAGCCATGTTCACTTTGCTGTGTTCAGTGTTATCTTTACCAGTAAAATCATAGTTAGACTTAATGAAAATAAAACCTAATTTGTACACCAAACTGTGAAATATTTGAATCATGGACAATCTAAATAATCCTCATGGGTTTAATCCTGTTTAATTTAGATTTTTGGAGGGAGATGAATATGCTTTGAATTTTGCCAGTTTTAACATCCCTTATTTAAGGGGTTGACACTTAATTTGTTCTGTATATTTTTGTGATTTTTTAAAAAAGATTTGTGAGTACAAATTGTGAATGTGCATAATTCAGTATTTTCAGTTTAAAAAATGTGCAAACTATATTAAACTTTGCACCCCGATACACTCCATTGTTTGTAAGCTAATGCCAAACTCTTTTTGAGCCCATAAATGATCAAAACCATCACTGAGAAGACTGGCAGCTTCAGCTGGTGTTCATAAATTCACAACTTTAGCTCAAATTTGGAAAAACATTTATAGATCCTAAAAGGGCAAAAGTTGTCACACAGCCTTAAAAAATGACTTCCAAAATGTATTTGCTGTTGCCATAACTGTGGTTTGCTTTTATATGTAATAACTGTACCATTACATCTGGCTCACTTGGTTGCCGGAAAGTGGCTGATATCACAGCATGTTAAGTGTCTGCAGTCTTCTTTCTCTGGTGGGAGCACTCACTTTTCAACAGGAAGTACCATGGTCTATACAGGGGTCTTCAATTAAGATCCCAGGAGGTCCAGCCCGTTAACATCGTCCCGAGCTGAAGGCCAGGTTGCATGTCAACATTTTTACAGTACTTTTAACAGTTTTTTTTCTCAGCTATGCACACATTTCAAGTTATAAAATGATTTCTCACTTTCCCAAAAATCTTAAATATTAAGATAATTAAATTTGGCTTTAGTTCCCTCTACTTTATTGTTTTTTATGACGTTTAACTTTTCATAACCACCCTACACTCGGAGCAGAGCAGAATACTTTCCTTGCTATGTTTGTAGGACAGAGGTAGAATAAAGGCATGTTTGTGATTTTCAGCATCAGCATTCAGAGACTGTAAACTTCTGTCTGTCACTCAGACCTGCTCCCTCACTGACGGCACTCACTTGCCCTCGGGTGCAACGGCTGGGCTGGCCATGCGCTGCCTATTCAGAAAGCTCACCTGAACACATTTAAAGTACAAAAAAAAGAATGTCAAAACTCCTGTAGTAAATACATATTATAACAGTGAAGCAGTATGTACATTACAATAGCAGATACAATATACAGATTTTATAATATAATTAAATGGTAATTAAATTACAGCAGGATGCAGTACAGTAGAAATATTTTCTTCAGAGATCCAATTTTTTTCATGTAACATAAGGTAAACAAAATACACTGCATTTTCAATATATACAATCAGAATAATATCAGTGCATATGACTTATAAGAGAATTTTTTGTTCCGGTTGCTAACCCAATGAGTGTTGAAATCTCTCTGTCCATTATGCCATCTTTCCTTTTCAGTCATCCATCACCCGTCCATCAATGGATCGATCATCCCTCTCTCCTGTCTGTCCAGCGATTCCAATCATTCATCCAGCAACACATTTATTCTCCACCCAACCACCTACCTATTTAAAACCTGCATCATCCAGCCATTCACTTTGTAGTTGTTTTCAAGGTCACGATGCTTATACTCTGGCTGCTCTCAGTTACTTACAACAGGTTTCATAAAGAGTAACTGAGTAACTGACATATTGAAGAGCTTTCAGACAGGACGCGGTATGCACCGCGCTTGCCGCGGGGGTTAGGCGCAGCATAGGGGAGATGGGCGCACACATGCAAAACGCCAATTGCTAGGTGACCAAAAAGCTTTCCAGGAGCTGGTTAGCAGATATTAACTAGTTTTTCGAGCAGCTGACTTGGATGTATCTATCTACATGTCAGAAAAAAGCTCTGGTTTTAGCTGTATTGATGATGAGGAGGAGACGAGCGGCAGCAAAGAAGAACAGGGTGTGGGTCTACCAAAATCAGCTTCTCCTCCATTTTCTTTGTTGTTTGTCAGGTTTTCTGCTATTGGACTGATTGAGGTGTTGTCACAAAACCTTGCACCAAAGTTGCGCAGTGATGGCACACGTGACCTTGCACTCTGCTCAGCTCAGGGCAGTGAGGATATGTACTTGTGCTGAGCAACACATAGAAATGAATGAGTTTGACAGTGGAGCGCAGCACCCAACACATCCTATCTGAAAGTCATCACAAGAATATTAACCCTTCTGATATCAGTTTGTTTTTTCTTTCCATTTTGACTACATTACCGACTAATTGTAACTCAAGGAGCTGTTATGGGAACAGTTAAAAGTATGAACCATTTGGGCTTCGACCTGTGACATGACATGCCATCTATCTTTAAATACAGTGGTATTGTTTCAGATTTCTCAGTGAATAATCCATAGAATTCTTTCTGTGAATAGAAATGCAATACAATGCTGGAAAGCCTCAGAGTAAGAATACAACAATACAGCAGTTATACATAAAATGGATCTTTCCTCAAAAAATATACAACATGACACTGATGTTTATTTACAGATACTTACCCCTCACTGAATGATTATTCAGTGAATAGTGCTATATTCCTCTCTGAAAATGTGAAACCTATACTGCTATTGTTAGGAAAAAAACAGGTGCTGGTTACTGACAAAGTTTTTTTGTTTGTGGTGCCTTCTCACACAACATATTTCACATGACATACTTTAGTAAAAGGATGTGAGATGATCTGTCAAAGAAATGCTGTTCAGTCTACCTGACCTACAGTGACAATGCTCACAAATGGCTAACAAAAGATTCTCACAAATCTAATAAGGCTGTTATAAAGCTGAACTATTGCTTGGATTCACCAAAAGAGCTGGTGCTTAAATCCTCTAAGGACTTTCAAGGTTAGAATACAGCCAGTCTGGTCTCTGATTGAGTATGTGTCTGAACACTGGTAACCACGAGCCAGCGCTATAGGGATGTTGCAATCATTCAGCAGGACATGAGGAGATCTATGCATGATTTTTCTTAATATTGAAAATGAGCATATCAGAATGATATAAAGTCTCTGCATTCCTCAGCATCCTTGCTAGCATATATGGGTTTCTGGTTGCTTGGATAGCATCTTATCTGAGTTATTATACATAAAGTATGTGCACATGCACACAAATTGGAAGAACAATGCTTGAATATGTTTTGCCTTTAGATAACCAGTGGCATGCAAATGAGTGAGCTCTTGCCAGTGAAAACTCCACTGTGTAGAGATGAGTCCAGGTCATTACATGTCAGAGAGATGTTTCCTCAAACAGATTTACACCAGCACCCCATTCACCTAAAGATGTGTTGCAATAATGCTTCAATTGCATCAGACGCCATTTGACTTCCAGCTGCTATTCGCTGTCTGTGTATAAAGTACAAACTGGAAAACACATTAGGATTTAATTATTTCCCATATGCATTTTCAGTTGGAAAGTAATATAGCTTTCATTAATGGATCATTTCTTACAGTATTAAAATTGTTGCACCCCTGACATATCAAACCTTGTTTTTTTAGAGTTGTATCACTCATTTAATTCACTTAATTCATTTAATATGAATTGTGTTTAATATGAAAGCCAAATGACTTGCCTGGAGTGATGAATCCAGATTCTCTGTGGATTCATTATCACTCAGCTCTGTAGTCTCTTTCAGCTCATTGTTTTGGTTGTTCTGGGTGCAGCAAAGCCACTTTAGGCGAACAAGCAACCCTACACAAGCTTCACAGTACCCTTGCTTGGCACCAGTGGGCAGACAGACAAACTAGGTGATAGAGATGAAGACAATAAACCCAGTATAGTTCTCAAAAGGTACGTGAAGGACAAAACATATGGAGAATTAATATTTGACTTAAATTTGTTGTGTTGCCAGAAACAAATGAATACCAGTGTAATTCCATGTCAGACAGGTGTTTGCTAACATGTTAGTCATATCAACTTTAAAAGGTGGCTGCATGCTGGAGCGACTGCAAACAAACAGGACAGAATTCCACACAGTTATTTTCCATATGTGAAATAACTATTTTTTTCTCCTTCAGTGCACAAAGAACGACTGGGTCATAAAGTCATACATTCAAATATATAAAATAATTACGTAGATTCTTAGTTGAAAACACTGATAATAGATTGAGATATTGTGCTAGTTCTTAGAGCAATTTATAGACAGAGTGTGAGCATGGGCATGCAGAAATAATACTGTAAAGTATCTCTCATGTAACATAGCAACATTGTGTGGGTGTTCTAACAGGGTGAAGAAAAGCAAGCAAGACAAATTTGAGATTCTTCTTGAGACCGCAGCTGCTGTGAAGTGTCTGTAGTATGAACCTGAAAATTTGAAGCAGCTGAAGGCAGAATTTGGTCTTTGAGTGTTTTGCTTCAGCACAGCATAGCAGCAGAACAGGGTACATTGCCAAGGCTTGCTCACAACCAGCACATAGGAATTACAGTATCATCTTTTCCCACGGTTACCCAAGCCAGAAATAGGGGTTGAGTTTCCAGATATCCAGCCCAACCACTTAGGAATTGCATTGCATATGAATTCATCCAACTTTGGATGTACGGTTCAGTGTCCACATCCAGCTGGTACTCCGTTGAATTAAAAGTCATGTGTCACTTCTCACTGTGGGATCCAGGAATTTTAAGGTCCCAGCTTATTTCCAGAGGCTTCAATGAAAAGCTTCAGTGAGCCAGACATGAAAACTAGAGGTTGAAGACAATAGCATGCCATATTTGTAGTCTAACTGGAGGATCAACAAGTAGAAAATGAATAGTTGTTGATATTTAAAGTCCAGCTTAGAAGTTAAACTTGAAAAACTACAGTACTGTGAGAATTGTCAGCCGTTTTGATTTGCTGTGATTCAATAAAAAAAGTCTGTCATCTAACATAAGGAACTACAATAGTCAGCTGTTTATCTGCTGTCCTGAGATACATTTCGTCATGTGTTGACTTCATTTTCGTCCAAGTCAGAGGGCTGCTGAACACAGATCACTGAAGAAATCTGGAAAAAACAAGAAAGAGTCATGTCAGCTTCAACTTCCAATACAATCTGCCATCACATTAGATCATATCCAAAACAGTGGATAAATAGGGACAATGTGGCATTGAAACAACAAGGGGATGCACAGATCGGACTACGACCAAATATTGGCAAACCAAACAACAAAACTTGAATAGGGCTGTAAAACAAGGATGCATAACAGTGAGGTGTTCAGTGTCTGCAATAATATCAGCCAATAGCATATAAAAACAACAGGAAAGTCAGACATGGGCAATCGACACAGAGAGCCGAAGAGGGCTTTTCGTAAATACGTTCCACTTCCACCAAAATAGTGAAGGTCAACTGCTAGACCATGATGTTCTGTCATCTTCAAGTATTAAATAAAAACTCTACTTAGGAAATAAATGAGCTAAAAGAAGAAAGAAGAAAAGGGATGGCAATGAGGAAAAGGAAATGATAGCTGTTTTGAACAGGGGTGGACAGCGCACAGTAGCAAAACAAGCAAGGCAATGACAAACACTTCAAGGAACAGCCTTCAAGCTGATATGGAAGGGAGGTGGGACATGGCAGAGAGATGGACTGAGGACAGAGGGGACACCAAAGTGAGCGAACACACAGAGAGCCCAGGAGTGGCTGTCCTATGGGTACCATACTATCAACACTACAGTGAAACAATATGTGCTCAAGTTTCATATAAGGTCCAGACTAATATAGAAGGTATGTACTGTATATGGAACTCTGAAGCAGAGAAGCAATTTGGAGTGAGAGGAGTTACTCATTCTGGAATCATTTTATTCTCAAAGTGAAACATCTATAATCTTGTACCACATGTGCCTAAGTACAAAGCAACATCATGGTCTGCTAGTGCAACTACTACTACTACTACTAGGAAACTACTTACTAAGTACTCCTACTTGCAGTAAGTTAGTAGTTTACAGTAGTGTAAGCTGTTCTGTGCTAGGTGGAGGTAAAAGGATACTGGAGCAGTGATGTAACAGGGCTGTAATTAGGTTTGAGTGTCACAGGTAATGTTGTGTTCAATTCCATGGGGTGAACAGTGGAGACAAAAAAGATGACTGTTTACTACTTGTGTTGTTGAACATCTCCATCTCATGGTTATGTGAGGACTAGAAGACAGTCCATGTCACTTCTGTTTTGTCAGGTGCCAGGTTGAAATGTGGTTTCACTGGCCCACAGTGTAACATAGTAGTGCCACAATAATGGCGGTAAAATGGTGGCATGGCAACACTTTTTATATTGCAGCCCAGTATGCTTCTTTGTGTTCTTGGTGGTTTATAGCAACAAAAATGAAGCAATAAAGCAGTGCATTACCACTAACTGGGCTGGAGTGTGGATGGGGAAGCTAACATGTAGTGTCTGCTGAAGGCGAGTGCTACACACATTAGGAAGGTGGCGGCTGGGTCCAACAAATGCCTGACTTTCATTCAGAGGACCGGAGATCAGTCAAGTCTCCTGCAACACTGTACTTTTAGGATTTAGTCAGTCTGCTCTTCACTGCATCCATTTGACTTTTTGTTCTTTTTTAAAATGTATATATAGCCTAGACCCTTGAAAATAGATTTCTGCCCTGGAGAGTCAAGGTGATCTGAAGAGGACGTCTGGCGGTGAAAGCTGAAAGCAGCACTGACCAAACTGTTGTTGCTGCGCCTGTCATAGCTGCTGTTGCGATTAAAGCCTGGGCGGTTGCGGGAATTAAAATGTGATTGATGAGCCGGGCGACGTGTGATGTTGGCAGAGCCTGCTTTGCGTCGGGACATCCAGGTTAGGATCACGTAAACCAGGGCCCCCAAGACCAGGCCCACGGCCATGGACACACAGAAAGCTATGATCAGAGGCACTGTGAAAAAGAAATACATTAAACAGGATATTCTGTGCTGCAGTGTTTTTGATTGATACTTCACAAACATCCTCTAAATGTTTTATTTCTATGCTACTTGATTTTTTTTTCCTCTTTCCTCCCAACATTTTTTGCTCTTAAAAATCACTGAGGAATAAGAGTTTAATAATAGCTCCATACATGCAGTACATCTAAATGCACTTAATTCTTAATAAAAGTCAGTTTTTTAATAATCCCCTGTTAATGGAAGAAATTTTAATTAGAATTCTCGCGTGCCCTGAGGATTACAGCACAATCAGGAAGCTTGCTTTTTATGTGCTTACTATGTTTCCTTCCACCTACACCTGTGAGGCAACTTTCTCGAGTGACGCATAAAAACTTGCAGAATGCCCTGCGCATTAAAATGACATCTCTAACACCAGACATACAGAAAATGGTGAAAGAAGGGAAATACCAGTTTTCCCACTGAGTCTTTCAAATGTTGTAGTTATCGATCCGTTTTTTTGTGCTCATATTGGCCGTTCTGTGTTTCTGTCTTTTAGGATCACGTTGAATCCCGCTTCAAAAGTCCTCCAGATGAAGCAGTGGTCACTGTTCATAAAAACAAATGCATAATAATAATTAAGTTGTTATAATAATAAAGAAAGTGTCTGAATATGTCCTTTATTTAATTTATATGCTCAGCTTCATGGATGTGAGTGCAGCAGTGACACAACACAGAACGGTTCTGTCACCGCAAGCTGCAGCACAGTGCGGGAGAGGAGGGGAGGGGTTACAGAGCGACTCACAGTGAACCTTTGAAAGTGTCAAATTGAACTCAAATTAATAGTCATAAAATAACATAAAAAAGGATTGGACGCTGTTCGTGTGACTCGGACTCATGCTATATAAATATAACGTTTCAAAATTCATCCGGTGAGCCAAAAATATTTCAGGCCGGGCCAGAATTGGTCCGTGGGCTGGACGTTGCCGACCCCTGGCCTAAATTGTCAGAAAAATCAGCTGGCATGAATTTCAGTGATGATTTCGACCATTTTAACATTGGTATTTAAATGCAAAGAGTGACAGGACCATATATCTGAGCATTTAAAAATCTCTAAAAGACAGCTTCATATAATGCAATATTTAAATCACAACCTATTTAAATTGACCATATAAAGTGTCGAGCTGCTATATGGATTTGTTGGAATTACGAGACAGGCAAAAGAATGCTCTTATAGGCATTTTTTCTTCTGAGGCATGCTTATAGCCTAGTTTACCAAGACATTTGAGCTTCTCCCATCATTTAACCACAGCACATGTTGTTAGGTTTGATATGCACCAGCTTGCACTGTGAATGATTCCTTTTATTTATAATTCGTCACTGTAATGTTTTCCCTGCACATTTCAGTTAGTGTCCTAGTCCTGTTCTGATGGATGTATGTCACAGAAACAGCTGGTAAACAGCTGTGCATTGCACTTTAACGAAGATGGGACTCACTTAACATTAGGCCATGCAGCCACATAGTTGCGACAATCTTTTTTCTTGTAAAAGTGGATCACAATATATGAAAAAACTTATAATAAAGTACAAATCTCACCTATATGTGGCTCGTCCTAGTGGATTTTGTTGCCTTTTTTTCCTTGTTTTGTAATTTGCTAAATAGATTCGACCTAAAATGTAGGATTGGCAATGCTGGAAAAACCAGCACGAGGAACCTCAATTTTGAAAGTAGCCAAATGAAAAAGCCACTCCTCCACACACTGCAATGTGCACTGCCTGGCTACTATTTACAGATTTTAGGAAAATAACAAATGCCCCCAAACAAAATAAAACTGATAATTACCTGTCCAGCAAAAACACAGAGCAGTAACATGGCATCACCTTTCAGCCACATTTGTTCTATCAGTTGTCACCATTGTTCAAAAGCCACACCAATGTTAACTCTGGCTTTACTTCTTGCAGCATCCAACTTCTTTTTAATTGTACCTTAATACGGTGCTAACTGTCCAGATCTGCAGCCCTGAACCATAGTTGGGGACATCTGGTTCATGGCTAAAATGCTTCACCCCTGGCTTGTAGGCAGGAACTACAGCCTCCATTTGAGAACTAGAGAAATGCATTTCCTGTTGAAAATGCGTGTGGATGCTAATAAAAGCTGAACGACCATCCTGAAAATGGCTGAAATCAATTGCTGAAACAGCTGAAAAATGAGAAGAAATGGCTGAGGTTCTTTGTTGAATTAGTTGAGAAGAAATGGCTGAAGTTCTTTGTTGAATAATCTGAAGAATGCGATGCAATAAAGTACTACTGGCTGAACATTGTGATACCTGAAGGGCTTTTCTAGCTGAAAGTATGCTGAACTTATTAAGATGTGAAAATGGGGGGGTGACAGAGAGAAGGAGAGAGAGGAGTTATGTAGTGGCATGTCCCAATTGTGCTGCATTTTATGAACCACCAGATGGCACTCCAAGACTGTGTCATTGACTCAGCATTTTGAGCTCCCATTGACTTGTTTTGCAAAATATGATGAAAACCACAATGGCCTGTATAGCTGAAAGTATGCTGGGACTTATAAAGTGCCAAAGAAAGGGTGGAAGATCCCAGAATAATAACTAGAGAAATGCATTGCCTGTCAAAAATGTGTGTGGATGCTATGTGCTGAAGGATTGCCCTGAAAATGCTAAACATTTTGATACCTGAAAGGCATACGTATCTACCTGAAAGTATGCTGAAGTAAAAATTTCCCATTATTTTGAATGGGGGAATATTTTCAAAATAAAGCTAAATATTTCAGAAGTGTGAAGTGTAGAAAAATTCTGAGTCGAAGCATGAATGTCCTGGAGGAGCTGAACATTTTGATACCCGAAATAGGTGAAGGTATGCTGAAGTAGATTTATCCCATTCATTTGAATCAGGGAAAACTTTCAAAATAAAGCTAAATATTTCAAAAGTATGAAAGTTGTAAAAAATGTTAATACACGCCATAATGTCCTGAAAAACCTGAATATTTTGATACCAGAGTGGCTTTTGTAGTTGAAAGTATACTGAACTTATTAAGATGTGAACACTTTCCTATTGGTCCCCACAAAGTCGGTAAAACAAGTGGTGTTTTGTGTGTGTGTGTATGTGTGTGTGTAGGTGTCTGTGTGTGTATGAGAAAGAAAGAGTAGTCCTACACACTGAGAAATATTACAGTGTGGCTATTGAAATGAGACAAAAAAAATGTAAATGGTAATTATGCAAAAATCATAAAAAATATCAAAACGCCGTTTACAGTATGAATAGCTGAAGAGTTGCTGAATAGTTATTAGTTGAAATGGTGGTTTTAGCTGAAGGTATGCTGAAGATATTAAAATGTGAAAATTTGTCCCATTCATTTGAATGGGAAAATTTTTGTGAAAAAAGCTGAATTTATTAAAAAGTATAAATGTTATAAAAAAATCTGTATACAAGCACACATGTCCTTAAAAAGATGAACATTTTGACACTTTAAATGGCCATTCTAGGTGAAAGTATGCTGGACAAGTTGAACGCCAAAAAACAGCGGCAGAAACCGAAATAATAACTACAGAAATGCATTTCCTGTCAAAAATGCGTGTGGATGCTGTGTGCTGAAGGATCGCTCTGAAAATGCTAAACATTTTGACACCTGAAAGGCATATCTACCTGAAAGTATGCTGAAGTAGAATTTTCCCATTCATTTGAATGAGGCAAGATTTTCAAAATAAAACAAAATATTTCAAAAGTATGATGTTTAGAAAAATTCTGAATAGAAGCATGAATGTCCTTGAGGAGCTGAACATTTTGATACCTGAGATAGCTAAAAGTATGCTGAAGTAGATTTTTCCCATTCATTTGAATGGGTCAAAACTTTCAAAATAAAGCTAAATATTTTAAAAGGATGAAGTTTAGAAAAATTCTGCATAGAAGCATGAATGTCCTGGAGGAGCTGAACATTTTGATACCTGAAAGTATGCTGAGTGTAGAATTTTTCCCATTCATTTGAATGGGGCAAAACTTTCAAAATAAAGCTAAATATTTCAAAAGTACGAAGTTTAGAACAATTCTGAATAGAAGCATGAATGTCCTTGAGGAGCTGGACATTTTGATAGCTAAAATAGCTAAAAGTATGATGAAGTAGACTTTTCCCCATTTATTTGATTGAGGCAAAGCTTTCAAAATAAAGCTAAATATTTCAAAAGTATAAGGTTTACAAAACCTCT
>NW_018128262.1:138471-139705 GCF_001952655.1 Monopterus albus | reverse complement strand
AGTAGTGGGTTCTGTCCGGGTGCTCCGGCTTCCTCCCACAGTCCAAAGACATGCAGCTTAGGTTGATTGGTGTCTCTAAATTGCCCATAGGAGTGCTTGTGTGTGTGAATGGTTGTTCGTCTGTGTGTTAGCCCTGCGATGGACTGGCAACCTGTCCAGGGTGTACCCCACCTTTCGCCCACAGCTGGCTGGGATTGGCTCCAGCCCCCCGTGACCCCGTTTGGGACTAAGTGGTTTAGAAAATGGATTAGAAATGGATTTCAAAAGTATGAAGTTTAGAAAACCTCTGAATAGAAGCATGAATGTCCTGGAAGAGCTGAACATTTTGCTACCTGAAATAGCTAAAAGTATGCTGAAGGGCAAAACTTTCAAAATAAAGCTAAATATTTTAAAAGGATGAAGTGTAGAAAACCTCTGAATAGTACATACTTCAGTGGACAGTCAGGATTGCAGAAAAGGTCATTGATGCAAGCCTACCCTCCATGGAGGACCTGTACACCTCACAGGTCAAAAGTATTCAGACATGTTGAGACTTTTAAAAACTGCAACAAAACAAATCCTGCTGTTTAACACAGGCGGCCCATCAGGATGACATTTCACACGTGATCCAGCAGGTTACTTCAGGTGAAATCTAATGTAGTAATTATTTTAAATGGTTTCTCATTTAAAGGCGAAACGCAAACTTCAGACCTCTCACTGCTGACCCCTCACACCCTGGACACAGTCTGTTTGAACTCCTCCCCTCTGGAGGGCATTACAGGCCACTGTGCACCAAGACAACCAAGCACAAGGGCAGTTTCTTGCCCTGGGCTGGTAGTCTGAGGAACACGTAACGCACAACAGTATGACTGGACAATAACCCTCATTGCAAAACCTGTAAATATACCTTGTACAGATTATACAGCTTCGTACAGGTCTCTATTTTTAAGTACTCTATTTGTATTCCTATTTATTTCATCTCACAATCGTTTACTGCCTGTTTATATTGCTTAGATTGTTGCCTGATAATCCTGCTTATTTTTTTATACTAGCCTTATGCTGGTTTACTGTTTACTTGCCCCTTGCATGGGGATATGTACATGCACATTGAGAGCCGATGTACCAGAGTCAAATTCCTCGTGTGTCCAACACACTCGGCCAATAAAGCTGTAGATTTCAGAATCAGAATCAGAATCTGCTTTATTGGCCGGGTGTGTTGGACACACGAGGAATTTGACTCTGGCACACCGGCTCT
>NW_018128262.1:132637-137386 GCF_001952655.1 Monopterus albus | reverse complement strand
GGGGTCTGTTGGAGGTTTCTTCCGTTAAAGGGAGTTTTTCCTCCCCACTGTCACCAAGTGCTTGCTCAAGGGGGATTTGTTGGGTTTTCCCTATGTAATAATATTGATAACAGTAGGTTCTAGACCTTACTTTGTAAAGTGTCCTGAGATGACGTTTGTTGTGATTTGGCACTATACAAATAAAATTTGATTTGATTTGATTTGAACATTTTGAAACTATAGAGCATTTCAGGCAGTTTTTCTGTTTTTTTTTTTTGTTTTTTTTTTTACATAAAACCTTTTCACAGCCTTTTTAGTGCACTTTGTGGTAGGCACAAAAACAGTTTCTGTCCTTGTTCAGGCAAAGATGCACCTTACACTTTCACAGTAGACATGCGAGAAGTGATTGCTGGTGCAGTGCTTACATCTCTGTCGGGTTTCCCATGTTGGAAAATGATCAATACCATCCTTTTTTACATCAAGAGGCACACTGCAGCTTGGCCTTTTACGGGGTGGTGTTGGAGTCGCTTCTGGAGAGGATAGTGGTCTGCCACACTTGATTTTGGCCTTTCCTGCACTGGTGAGAGAAGTGTGAACCAAAGCCTGAAATCTTCGCAGAGCCATGCGTTTCATCTGGGGCTCTAGCTTCTTCTGGTGTCTTCTGTAGTGGTTCCACGCATTGATGACTGCCACTGTAACAGTGTACCACCAGATGTACATGTACCATCTTCGGGGTCTGAAGCTGAACTTGTAAAGTGCAGACAGCATATCAAAGAGATCAACACCTCCCATGAACTTGTTATATGTTTTAACAATTTCATCTTGATAGTCTTCCTCATCACTGCTATCTGAACTTCCATCATCGTGCACAGCCTGAGGAGTCCATTCCTCCTCCTCATCATCTTCCCTTAACTGTTCTATGTCACTTGAATTGCCATCTATTATCATGTTGATGACATTTTCAATGTACTTTATTTTTCTCTCTTCTTTTTACATCTAAAAATACATAAATAACAAATTGGTCAATATAGCATAGTGATTATGATTTCAGAGGAATTGTTATTGTGAAAATACCCAAAATATAGTTTAAAATGGCATTTCACGGATTAATTAAATTAATTAAATCATCAAAATAGTGTGTGTTTGTATTGTGGTAGGCATGATGTAGATTACATTACAAAAATGTGACATGACTGTTCAGGGATAAAGTACCTTATATACCTGCAGTATCAAATTTGATACCACATTTTTAACACGATTTAAATTAATATAATGAATGAATAATTACGTAATTATGCATTGTTTCAATACAGAAACTATTTATTTAAAAAAAAAGAGTAACAATGTAAATGTTATTCTTACCTTAACTTCTTGAAAATTAGCAAAGATTTTCCTCCCAAGTGTGTTTAGGATTTAATGACAGCGGCCATTTTGAAAACGCCAAAAAAAAAAAAAGAAGCCCTTCCACTGCCTGCAGTGGAATGATAATCCACTAGAGGGCAGAATACATGTAGCAGATCATATACAACAGATTTTAAAGGAAAGTACTTATCATGTTGATAAGATAGAGGTCTCAGAAACTCGCCTATCAAATATGATACGAATGGCGCTATAGGGTCAGGTCAAACTGAACTAAAACTGGTTTCCTGCCCTCTAGCAGTGCTCAAGGTAGGCAATTAGAAACAAGAAATGGCTTTAGTTCTTTGTTGAAAGAGCTGAAGGATGAGATAAGATAACCTCGGTATAGGGGTTATGCGCAACTTACTTCTGTATACTGCAAAACAGAATCATCCGTTTCCGGTTTACGACTAGTATGAAATATGGCACTGTTGTACTCAAGATATCTCCAAGAACTACCAAAGATGAAGATCATGGATGTACACCAAATATGCAGTTCAACGTCTAAAAACACCGGGCAGCAAGCTGGATAAGGGGTTTAAGCTATATGCTTATTCATACATCCACGACTACGAAGGTAGAGTTATGTATCGGTTATCTTACAAACGGAGATATAGCTAAGCTAGTTCGTAAGCTAACTAGCTAATGTTATTGGTATTTGATTTGATTTGATTTATTCTTTCAAGCATGTAAAGACAGTTGATATGACAACACACGATTGTACACATAATCCAATATCAATTTGCTTATACCTAGTACATGCATTTACACCGAGCTTTTGTCTGGTACACCAAAATAATGTAATACACTACCGGAAAACTAATAGTAACTAAGCTTGTGTGATGGAAATGCTAATTTCGCAAACTGCTGGGCTTCTAATTTTTCACATGTCATGTCCAAGGCTGATGGTTCTGGTCTAGCATAGTCATGACACTGAAGCAGAAATCCGACGTCCATCTGTTCCTCCTCAATTTCCTCCGGCCGTTGTGTTCTCTCCCACACGCTTGGTCTACTTGCAGGCAGAGAGTAGTCATTCCAGGCAAACAACACTGGAGCGGCTCCTTCTTTCAAACGCTGTCGCCCACCTTGAATTACATCTGTGGAGACGAAGTGTCTACTACATACTGTTGTCCTCTTAATTACAAGATTATCACGTCGTACATTACGGATCCATATTTTTCTTAAACTGGCTTTGAGACCACAGTCAATTCTCCTAGCCAAGTAGCAGTTTGGTTGTCATTAATTGTTCCTATTTGTTGCTTGTTTTCTTAGTTATTTTGTGTTATCGATGCTGTTGCTGCTGTTATTAATGTGTATTTGTTTAGTTTGCAGTAGTACCAATCGATATGTACACCTTGTACAGATTCTTTGCTACCTTCTTTAGTACAGTTACCCTCTCCCCACACATAATAATTCATGGTTCAGAAACTGTTCTTGTACAGTATGTTCTTGTATATTCTTATATATTTTTATTATATATCTGCATTTACTGCTTACGGTGCCTTAGATTTTGTGTTACTTATTCATCTATTTTATATTTGTAAATACATGGGGCAGCGTGGTGGCGCGGTGGTTAGCACTGTTGCCTCACAGCGAGACAGTCTCGGGTTTGAGCCCCGGCCGACCCGGGGCCTGTGTGTGGGTGGTTGTTAGCCCTGCGATGGACTGGTGACCCGTCCAGGGTGAACCCTGCCCGCAGCCGGCTGGGATTGGCTTCAGCCCCCATGACCCCGTTTGGGACTAAGTGGTATAGAAAATGGATGGCTGTATTGTGTGGCATTCATGTGGACGGCAAAGTAAGAATTTCATTGTACAGGGAAACCTGTTTCCTAAGTGTGCATATGACAAATAAACACTTTGACTTTTGTGAATATTGCATGTAATCATGCCTGACTCTATAAAGCCATCTTGGTGGATGAATTTAAGTTAGGAATGTTTAATAATTTTAATTAATATCCCCCCAAATCATATTTGATCTAATTTCCTACAGCTGTCCCTGACTAATCTCAGCATAAAACAGTATGCTTCAAATCTCAACTCAACTCAACTCAACTTTATTTATATAGCGCTTTACCACAGCACAGCTGACCAAAGCACTTAACATATCAAACAAATATAAAAACAACACATAAAAAACTATAAACAATAATATAAACACTAACACCACGGACAGAGTGTCATTCCTGATCAAACGCCAGTGAATAAAAATAGGTCTTCAAATAAGACTTAAAAGTGGGCAGTGAGGGGGCCTGCCTAATATAAAGCGGCAAGGCATTCCATAGGTTTGGACCTATCACAGCAAAGGCTCTGTCCCCCCTAGTTTTCCGCCTGGCCCTTGGTGCCTCCAGAAGAAGCTGATCTGCTGATCTGAGGCACCGCGATGGATTATACGGATGCAAAAGTTCCACCAGATAAGAAGGTGCCAGCCCATTTAAAGATTTATAAACAAATAAAAGAATCTTAAAACGAACCCTAAAACGCACCGGAAGCCAGTGGAGAGATGCCAGTACGGGCGTTAGGTGGTCCTTCTTACGCCCCCCAACCAATAGCCGAGCGAGATAACAGCATCCTCTACTCCAATGCCAGA
Organism: Monopterus albus; assembly: GCF_001952655.1. Classification (NCBI taxonomy): domain Eukaryota; kingdom Metazoa; phylum Chordata; class Actinopteri; order Synbranchiformes; family Synbranchidae; genus Monopterus; species Monopterus albus. The sequence continues at coordinate 133,422 of NW_018128262.1, read as the reverse complement.
CCGATAGGCAAACTGTAGTGGATCCATCGCAAAGCTCACCAAGGAGCGAAGGTGATCCAGTACCAGTCTCTCCAGTGTCTTCATCAGGTGGGATGTAAGAGCCACCGGCCTGAAGCTGTTAAGGTCTTTAGCATGCGATGTCTTGGGCACCAGTACCACACAGGAGGTCTTCTAGAGCTTTGGTACCACCCTAAGCTTGAGGCTCAGATTGAAAACATGCTCCATAACTCCACACAGTTCACCTGTCACCTCCCAGTCTCAGTTCATGAGGTGGACACCCTCTCTACCTTTAAGGTCAGACTTTCTATTTTGATAAAGCTTATAGTTAGGGTGACCCTGAGCCTTCCCTTAGTTATGCTGCTATAGGCCTAGGCTGCTGGGGGCCCCATGATGGTCTGAGCTGCTCTTATCTCTCTCCATGCATCTATATCCCACCATTACAGGGTTGTGTCAGGAAGGGCATCCGGTGTTCCGGTGTAAGACACGTGCCAAATGTGAACATGTGAGTCTTCAGTGTGATGATTCACTGTGGGGACCCCTAAAACGGGAAAAGCTGAAGGTGACAAATAAAAACTGACTGTATTTCAAGAAATCAATGCTCAATATATCAGATCATATACAGCCAAATTCATCTAAGGATACACAGCATACACTTATGATTATATTTAAAAAAACAAAGATGTTACTTTTTACAAACTTTACTGAAGGATAATATATAGTCTGTGTGCAACAGTATTACAGAAAATGAGGCGGCATGGTGGCGCGATGGTTCGCGCTGTTGCCTC
>NW_018128262.1:111767-131077 GCF_001952655.1 Monopterus albus | reverse complement strand
GTGGTTAGGATCCAGTACACGCCGCGGCACCATAGACCTGGGGTAAGGTCTCCAGCCCCTCCAGGGGCTAGACGAAGAGTATGTAAGATGAGCCTTTAGTCTCACCAACCGCCCACTACGCCGGCCACGCCGACGAAAACGTTTCCGCCAGGGGAACAAGGCCGAGGCCCGGAGCAAGTAAGCCGGGATCCCCGATAAAACCGGGGGAACAGTTCCTCGTCCGTCACGTCCAAGCACACATAGATCCCCGCCCTTAGATTGAAGGTCCAAAAGGAACCGGCGATCGTACACCAGCAGAGACTCCGTCCTTGATACATTGACAATTAAAAACGCCACAAACAGCAGCCAGAATGAGAGCAACAGACGAGCAGCCGCACACACTGGCGCCATCTTGCCCACAAATTAACCAAAGTTTTTTGGAATGACAGGAGACAGGGAAGAAAGGGAAATGCATTAAATTTGTAACTGTTTTAGGGAGTCTTACACCTTCATGGGAGTGGTTTGTCTGTTAGCAATATTAGATGGCCTGTACATCATTCCTTCCTTACTTTTCCTTCTGAAAAGTTGGCTTTGAGGATGCAGGAGGCTGCTGCCAGACTCAGGCATTATGCACCACAGTAGAATTCCCTCTTTATTCTGCTCATATTGAGACTTGGTGCTGACTAGATGTGGTTGGATGGGCTGATGTTTTCTCAGTCTAGCCTTAACTCTAAAACCAAGACTTAACCCCCCAAACAGCCCGTTGACTGTCTGTCAGGTAGACAGTTTAAACTGGTGCTCATAAAGAAAAGTTCCATATTTGCAGATGACAAGAGATGGTTTTAAAGGTGTCTGTGAGTTGATGGAAAATCTTTATATTCAAATAAGACAAACATATTAGTACAGGACAAAGCACATACAAACATTATTGGAAATGTGCTGCTGTATGACATTTGTCTACTGGGGCCACCGTATATTAGTGACTTCCAAATGCACAAACTTGCATGAGACCAAAACACTATTTCACCAGTGGAGCCCAGAGGCTATTTATCCACACAGGCAGTAGCTGCTATTTCCTGGCAAACCAAAAGTTGGTGGTGTGGTAAATGAAATTGTGATTTACTATTTTTCTGAAGCCATTGTTTACAGAATGCATGCAAAAAGAAAAATGCGTTATATAAACAATTCATAAAGGACAGATCAAAGAAGGCGGAAGGAAAATATAAGTCATATAAGAACAAATTAACTGAGATTTTGAGGAGATGTAAGAAACTATATTACTCTAAAGTATTAGAGGATAATAAAAATAACATGAGAGGTACTTGGAATATATTAAATAAATTGATTAGAAACAGTTCCAGCAAGAGTAACTACCCTCAATATTTTATGGATAATGATACACCGGTTAATAGATTGGAGGATGTAGTAGATAAGTTTAATAGGTTCTTTGTGAATGTTGGTCCTGGTTTAGCAAGAAGCATTTGTACAGATGATACATCCGTCACTATAAATAATAATACAATCGAAAGGAACATGAGTTCTATGTTTTTGAAGCCCATAGTTGAAAAGGAAATTATAGAGATAGTGAATAAATGTGGTAACAAAACATCTAGTGATAGTGATGGTATCACTAAGACAACTGTTAAATGGGTAATTGAGGGAATATGCAAACCATTAACCCATATTTTTAACATGCCGTTTCGACTTGGGCAGTTCCCTAATAAGATGAAAATTGCAAAGGTTATCCCTCTGTATAAATCTGGTGATAAACATAACTTCACAAATTACAGGCCGGTTTCTCTGTTGTCACAATTTTCAAAAATTCTGGAAAAACTCTTTAATAACAAATTAGATACATTTATTGACAAACATAAAATCCTCTCTGATTGCCAAGACGGTTTTAGGTCGAACCGATCAACATCTTTGGCCATTACCGACCTGATGGAGGACATGTTAAAGTGGTTTTGTTTGCTGATGATACTACCATTTGGGCATCTGATGAAAACCTACGGCAACTTTCGGTAAGGGTTTCAGAGGAATTTGTGAAGATAAAGAAATGGTGTGATAGTAATTTACTATCTTTGAATTTGGAGAAAACTAAATATATGGTATTTGGGAACCGTAGACCACATAATGAACTTCAATTGAGAATTGGGGGTGCCAACATTGAACGAGTATATGAAATTAAATTTCTGGGGGTAATGGTTGATGACAGATTATCCTGGAAATCTCATATCAGACATGTTCAGCATAAAATAGCTAAAAGTATATCGATATTGGCAAGGGTTAGACATATGCTGGACGTTAAAGCATTGCGGATTTTGTATTGTTCATTGATTTTGCCATATTTGGAGTATGGCGTTGAAAACTGGGGAAACACTTACAGGAGTTCACTTCAACCATTGTACATATTACAGAAGAGAGCGATAAGAGTTGTGTACAGGATGGGGTATAGGGATCACACAAATGCAGTTTTCATACAGTCCAAATTGTTGAAGTTCTTTGATTTGGTGGAATATAAGACTGCTGTGTTTATGTATAAAGCCAGGAACGACTTATTACCTGGTGGAATCCTAAAGTTATTTGGTGAAAGGGAAGGGGGATATAACTTAAGGGGTCACTTAAATCTAAAAGTTCATGCTATACGTACAACCAAAAAAAGATTTTGTATTTCTATAAGTGGGGTCAAATTATGGAATAATTTAAGTGTGGACATGAAAAATAGTACTAGAATTGAGGAGTTCAAATATAAATATAAATGTATGTGTTATACAAGATATATGCAAGAATAAGATTTATTCAAGAAGGCATATGGAAACACTCTGTTTTATTTATGTAGAGATACTGCTTGCAGCCAATGATGCATGAAATTTGTATAATATGATGTCATGGGGTAGGACTGGATAAGTCTGACTTCGTACTCCATTCAAACATGTAATAGGGTAAGCAAACTGATTTTGGATTAGCATTGGTTGGATATTTTATAATTATGTGTGTTGTTGTTGTCATTTGTTTTGTTCTGTTCTGCATGTTTGAAAGAATAAATCAATCAATCAATCAATCAATCAGTCAATCATTGTGTTCTCAGCTGCATCCTTTGACATGACAACAGACCATTAGGCTCATGTTTTGTTGCTGTATTTCCTACTGCTTCATCAGGACTATGTAGGAAAGCAGTGCAGCAGCTGTTGCACCACTTGCATTTCCTTTCTTGGGCCTGAATGATTAATGTGGACCAAACTCAAGATGGACTCTTGACCAGGGATGCCATAGCATGGGTAATTATTACAGATAGCAGCACAGGAAGTCTTTCATTTAACAAAACTACAGAATATCATAAATACTGATACAAACTAACCAAATAGCCCTGCCTCAAATGCTGTGTTACGGAAGCCTAATGTTCAATTTTTCTTGATACGCTGTCAGAGAGGATAGATTCATCATATTTGAGGTTGACACTACTACTGTTGCTCCATTGCATTGCACTGCTTTGCAAGGTCCATCCATCCATTTTCTTTGTCTGTTTATGCTGTTCAGGGTGGCGTGAGGCCGGAGCCTGGCAGGCATTAGATTAAAGGCAGGGTATACCATGGACAGGTTGGCAATCTGTTACAGGGTATGAAAACATTTACGGTACTGTATGGAACATGTCATTGACATGTTCTGATACTGTAAGGATCATTTGTCAGAGTTTATAAACACATTTGGGAATTGTTTGAAATTCTCCACAGCCTGAGGTTCAGGACAATATTAAAAAAAAGTTGTGAAGTTCAATACCCAGTCTACCTCATGGTGGAAAATAGAAACAGGTACAAAAAGGTCAAGCACCTTAACAGGCACTTAATAAATAGATTTTTGATCCAGAATATAAAATATTTTCCAGAGGATGACTTAGCATCCAGATACTGCTGAGCCAGGGCTTTGATGAATTTCCTCCAGACTCTCAAAGAAGAAACTCTGAGAAACGTCTCATCAGAGGTTCACAATTTACTTGGTCTTCCTCTCCTGTTTTTGTCTTTGCCCTTTCCGGATTCTTCAGATTTCTTTATAACAGCTTGAACACCACATCTGGAGTATTCGGTTTGTTTGCTGATTTTTTCTAACTTTTTTTTTTTAATAGTGTCTACTTATTTCCTATATTTTCAAGTTGTATTCTGTATCTGTCTCTCTCTCGGGATGGGCCGGAGGTCATAGGGCCCACCCCACTGTAGGGTTGGGGTGGCCAGCAGGGTGGCCTTCCCAGCCTTGGGGGCTGTGCCAGGGTCCCAGAATTATCAAAATCCAAGTAAGCCAGTTTAAGGCGATCCACGGAAATGCCGCAGACATCCGCCACCCAGTGTTAGTCGCCAAGTTCATACACACGGACACTCACGGCTGTCGTACAACGATTGCAAAGGCCCCCTGGTGGGCATCATGGTGGATGAATATAAAATCTGCTGACCGCAGGCTAGTGGCAGCATGTGGGCAAGGAAAACCATGATGTGACATAGGACTGGGGGTGAAAACCCTGGTGTTCTCTGGGAGTGATGTCTGGTGCAGCATGGGGGCCAAGGGGCTGTAGTGTTGGGAATGAAGTGCCCAGGAACCCTTAAAGGCCAGCTGCTTCCTGTACATCTAAGAAATCACAGAGTTGTCTCAGATTAAAATGTGTTTTTCCACAGAATATGTGACTAAAGGACCATGAAGGAAGAATTTCTGTTATTTTTTTGCTATAAGTAGTGGCTAAATGTACAAGATATCAGTGTATATGCTGTTTTAAGTGTTACACTTATGGTTTTTGAGCTGTATCACTTTTTACTATTTTATGTTTCATTAATACTTGTTGTCATTTTAGTTTTCGTTGTTGCTGACTCAGCAAATAAATAAATAAACAAGTAGAGTTTTTAACAATGAAATGATGAAATGCTGGGCTTACATACATGTATTCAAGAATAAATCTTAAAGTAAGCAGAAAACAGTAAAAAGACAGTAACAGGCAAACTTTGGTCCTTGTGTTGCTATGGAAAATGTGCTTGAACAGCAGAAGTCTTCTACAAAGAATGAAAGAAAGAAGCCAAAAATATGAACTCCTTAGGCAAACTAAAATAAACACATTCCATGACTGGGAATGGAAACACAGAACGTGCAGTGCAGTTAAAGTTTACTGAGGGCAGACAGAGTGAGTGAGGTTCTCAGCACAAGTAGCCTAAACAAAGTCAACCATCAGACTGTTTATTTTTGCCTTGTGAGATGCTTTCCTCTTAAACTGGGAACCAACTAATAGTTTTCTCACACCTTCGTTGATGAACAAAATGTGCTTCATCTGGTTGATGGGGACACACTTAGCCAGCTACGTGTGTGTACATGTGGCACATGTTTATACAGAGATATACAGAGAGCTGCACTAGCACCGGGAAACTGTGAGTAGGCAGGAACAAGCAGAGTGACTTCCCACAGTCTGACGGTGGAAATAAAATCAAACTCACCAGCGTTCATTGTTTGCTTCCTTTATAAACTGGATGGGGTCACCGGTGTCCAGAACGAGGTCCTTGGTTTCATGAGACTCACAGGTCAGCTGCACCCGGTAATGACTGCTGTCACCCTACAGAACAAAATGACTGAGTCAAACTGTATCCACCCATTTTCATTGTGGACATCTTACCAGGTTGGTGGAATATATGGATTCACTAAACCCTGATGCTGGCAAATAGCTCCTCAGTTTCAGTTGACTATAGCTTTTGCTGGTTAAACTGACAAATGCCATTAGTGCCAGAGTATGTAGGCTGAAGCTACCCTGTCTAAGAGCCAAAGTGCAGCCCTGTTATTGCTTTGGCATTACCCAGCCATATACTGTAGACATACTGCCTCTCTTATGACTGCAAATGTACCAGGCACCTGACCTGCTATGTTTTGACCCCTCACTGTCGTAACTCTCTCATTTCTAGGCTCTGAAACGGGCTGCCCCACTGACCAATCAGACACAAGCTGGGTCAGACTCTATATTTAGCATGTCCTCTCAAGCAACCCATGAACAGGCATACAAATACTATGACTTTCCATTTTTCTACTTTCCATTGTACATTGATCAAACATCCATTTTTTATTTTAAAATTTTTATATAGAAAATCTAAATCCAATTGATAAGCTTTAAACAGATTCTTTAAGCTGCTGTTTGTTTATAGAAAAATATCGATCAGTATCATCAGACTGGGTGCAAACTGCCTCCTCTTGACACGCTTTGACAAATTGTGGACTGTACTAACACTGTAAAGTCTAGAAGATTACAAGGTTTTGAGTTGTCATCAAGCTGCTCCCACAGGCAGACACACATTTTTCTTTCCTATTGATAAACACAAAGATCTTCATTTGTCATCTATTGCATAGTGCAAAATAGAGTGCATGAGCGTGCCACTGACATCCCAGTGTGTGCACTACTTGTGTGCCTTTGTGCCTTTCCACTGTTCATCACACAGATTATAATACATCTCAAAAAAACTGCCATACCCAGAAGACCCCTTTCATCCCTCCTCTCTCCCTAACTTCTTAAATGTCATTCAGCAGTGCCCGCTGCTAACGAGACACACATCCAGGGGATACACAGTAATTAGGCAGCTGAGGGGTCGTCTTTCAGGGAGATAGGCAGGGTATTTAGAAGAAATGAGGGGAAAATGAATAAGAGAAAACCAGGGATGAGTGGAGAGCTGCTGAGGGATGGAGGGTGATCAGAGAGTGGTGGATGCCACAAGCTGAGGAGCAGAAAGGGTTAGATTGAGCTACTTTTTTCACTTTGGCCAAAGTATTGTATGACAGTGTTGAGTGGTACTTAAGTCTGGCCTTAAGTAAGAATAAAATTATTTCCAACTTCAGCTTTTGCTTAGTTTCGCCATTAAATACATTTTAGATTCCAGGGGATATTAAGGTTAAACATTATTACACTTTCTACCATCGGTGAACTGCATTATCCAGTATCACCTACATTTTTATCATTGCTTTCCTCTTCTGAAGAGTTGGAGGATTCCTCTACACTAGAGGGGATCGTCTCAAAGTCTTCAGTGTCTATGGAAGGGAGACGCCGCTGGGTCCAACCTGAAAGGAATCATTATACATTATTAACCACTAAAAATGGACTCATAAACAAGGCAGATATTACTGTGCTGCGGCTGGTGGTTGTGCCTCACTGACAGGAAAGCAATGTCGCTGTGCACTGTAATCAGTCTGACATCATTATGAAAGCTCGATGAGTTTGTTTACAAGAATTAAACCTGTAGTCGAGCTTCTCACAGACAGGTCCATACAAGCTTTGTATGAAGCATTTACTTTTATTTATAAAAGGATATTTCTCATGGACACACTCTTGGAAAGCTTTGCCTGCAATAGGAAATAATAAAAGCAGAAGTCTGTGAGCAAGGATTTTGAAAATGGCAGCAAAAATAGTACTAGTTTTTTGCTCAAATGCTGAAATGTTTGATGCCATGAAAAGTGAATAAGGTATAATTTGAGTGTAAAAATGAATTTACTTTGTACTCTGATTATAAAGATTATAAAGAGGTGCTGTTTGTCCTGTAATACACAGTCCAACAGCAATTTCCTCCTGATATGACTTTCATCTAACACAAATGGCAGAGAAAACAAGAAAACAATGAGATTCACAAGTGATTGGCTGAGTTGCCAATCAAGAGCCCACGCGATAGAGTCCCTGTCTCTGTTTGTGTGCCCTGCTGTAGCTTGTTGGTCGAGGAGCCGAGACTTCTAGTCACACTACTAACCTCTTTTAAAAAATAATGTGTTAAATTAGATCTAAAAGTTGTGTTATCAGCACAGGGGGCACACTGCAGTTGTCTGAGGCTTAACTGTGGCTACCACTTTGTATATGCACTACTGGAGTCCTGCAGTGCTGCAACTGTCACAGAAGCAGTAGACCTTTTAAGCATTAAGCAGAATATAACAACTAAGTCAAGGCCATTTTTATTATGGTGCTGAAAATAGGGAATGAATTTTGAAGAAGAATTTTGTGTTCTAGAGGAGCCTTCTTCTTTAGCTGGAGTCAAAGCTTAGCACCTAGCTAGACAAGAACATTGCTAATGTGGAAGCAGAAGACCTCGGTGCTTTTATCTCTACCCAGGTAAATAATCATCATGACTTCAACCCGGAGACCACAGCTGACTCCACTCTCTTACCAATGATAAATATATCTTCCCCTAACCTTAGCCAATCAACTATAGTTACCAAAACTAAACCACAGGATCATGGTTAGGTGTATCACGTGCATATAGAGAGCACTGTCAAATGACCTATTTTATTACTCAGGCATAAAGACCTGTTGACCAAAGTACACACATTCAGTTACAGAACACTCAGGCTGTGTGGGGCCATTTAATGGACATGGCTGGTAGATGGCTCAGGTGGAACTACGGGTTACATTCCACCTGAATTTTGGAACATGTCTTTAAGACCAGCCTGAAAGGAGAAGTCACAATGCTGCAGAAACATGAAGTTACACATCAGGAGTGCTGAGAAAATGAAACACCGAGCCAAAGAAGACTGTAGCTCGATTTTCTCCTCAGTCCATCAATACATGCAAGTGAAATCAGTTCAAGAAGACTGTGGACACGAGGTCTCCTCTGCTGTTACCTGGTTGGGAGGTGGATCTAGGGACAGCTGAGATGCGACCAGCAATGGTAGCAGTGCTACTAGTCATACTCTGATGTTTCCCGACCGCAGCCATAGCACCTCGCAAAGTATCTGGAGGGAAGCCACATGCATCCTTGTCATAGTGATCCCTCAATAATCGTTCAACATTGTCAACCAAACAGTAAAATGTGAGGGTCTTGATAAACAAAATGAAATTTAGTCCAATTTATATTAGTCAAGAGAGCAGTACAAATCTATGCATGCAAAAATTGACAGTCAAAAGGCCTAATCACCAACAAACCCCTCACCGCACTAAAACACACACACAAACATGCTTTTTCGGATGCTTCTTCATTTGACACCCATGCATGTTGAACCGTCACATCATGAATCACAACATGAGTCAACACAGCAGGCAAGAAATGAAATATAACACATGAACAAGCACATAAATAGAAAAATCACAAAACAAGCTGCGTCTGATGAACCAAACAGGAGGCCCAATGTGCTCAGAGCCTGTACAACACACTCATGACATATCTTTGCAGGTTCATGTACCTTCATAACCAAATGGAGTGGGATCACTCTTTATCTCATGTCTCTTGCTTTTTATGCTAACGGAGAGGGGGCCTGGTCAGAGGAAATGACACATGACAAGAAACTTAGTTAGACACCAACATTTCTGTCTGTCATGTCAAAGAGACATAAGAAACTGGACTTTTTGCACACTAAGGACGTCAACAGGAAAATCACAACTAACGTCCTTGAACAACAGTACAGTGAAAGGAAAATGAAATAACTTATTTAGGACTGCAAATAAAATGTAATGAAACCAGAGATATCACACAAATGTACAATAATATGTAGGTACATTTAAGAAAAATGGTCTGTCTCACCAATACTGTTATGGTGGAGAGCAAATGTAAATAAAATGTCTGTACTCTCTGTTGCCAACTATGTTCTATGTTCATTAACCCAAGACCTGGTTTAGAAAATTGTTTCCCACTTTACAGTTCAAGCTTAAAACGTGCACTATTTTTTGTCATTGCTATTTCGCTTTTGGCTGCCAGTAAACAAAAAAACTGGGCTGGACCTTCAGTAAATAAAAAAAAAAAGGTTATTACATGAAAAAAAAACTATAAAACTGGCCTGAATGGTCTATATTTTATGAAATCATAACCTAAAAAATGTCTCTAAGTGCAACTGAATTGTTATTTGTAATACTGGCGACAGTTTAAAATATTGACCTTTCCACTTCCAGAAACCAAAGTTTGTGGATTAATCCTAACATCATGGTTAATGAAAGAGTAAGGCATCTCAGAAAAATGCATACTGGTTGCCTTTAATGCTTTAATTCTTTAATTAAGATCTAATTAAACAATATGGTTGAATAAAATCTAAACACCTGAACTTTTACAACACGCACCATAGAAAACTCTATTATTTGATTAAATACATGCATTGTAAGACAAGTTAGAGGATACTATGTAAATTTGGGATCTAGTAGAAGAGTATATCTTCTCCCTGTAACACCCACTGTGATGCTGTTAAATAAGTATCTTAATAATTACAACATTGTTGTTGTTATAGGTTTTATTATCATGGAAGAGCTGCTGCTGCTGCTGCTATTACTAAATAGTAAGAATAACATACATGACCAGTGGTACAAGCAAGTATGAAGTACATTAGTCAATGAAAACCTGACTGACTGGTGGGTGGAGAGGGGCCCAAAGGGTCGCTACATCTACTGACTGACTGTCCTGGGAGTCACTGTAATTTATTATTGTTAATGTACAACATACTGCAGTATCCTTTCTATATTGTTTATTCATTGAGAATGGCCTTTGTGCTGCTAATACACAAGATGTCCTTGTTCCATTGTGATACTGCATCACTATTATTTGTTCCTTTTGTTTTTTTTATTTGTTGTTTATCTTAAATACACAGGCATCAGAATGAGTGCTATGTATCAGCAAGGATATTAAAAAAGGAAGAGAGAGAAAGGTAATAATGTGGCATAATGTAAAATATTAAACAGTTATTGCATATTTCTCAGCAACAGCATTTGTGTTCATGTGTTTTCTATCACTGGTTTGTTTGTCTTGACGTGGGTGTAATTTTATGTAATTGTGATTTATGATCTTGTTTTGCGTATTTAAAAAATTAGATGCTAACATTTTAAAAAGGTGAGATTTACCCCCAAAGCTTCTTTCCACAATGTTTTAAGTATGTTTTATGTTATTCAGACATAGGTGCAATAAATGCCTCTTTATGCAGCTGAATATGATTTGCACTTTACCGCTGTAATAAATGAACATCAAGAGTATAGAAAAGTGGGAGTCCCTATCACTTCTCTAAGTGGCTCTGTTCTCATCATTTCCATTGTCTATTAGATAAAATATAGAATTCCTGCTTCCTAGATTGCTTCATATAGTCTGAGAAAACAAAGTGAAAAATTGCAGTACTGTGACTAATTTATCACGCTATAAATAAAGTTTATATTATATTATTTCCCAAACTGTCTGGCCTAAATCGACAATATATGTTGTTTGTCCCTACCTTAGAACGGGACGCCCTGTCATAGTAACAATCACAAACACAGTTGGAATTATGGGACTGTCACAGTTCCAATAGATTTAGCCACAAAAAGGGTTTGTTAGGTTTAGAAAAAGATCCTGGTTTGGATTAAACAACTCCTTCCTTAACCTTATAGGACCTTTGCAGCCAGTGGGAACTACAGTGCTCACATTGGTTTTTCTTGACTGAAACAATCTTGACCTCATGTAGGAAGAAATAAAAACAATAAAAGCATATAAGAGTGAATGGAAAGGGAAACTTTAATAGTTCTCTTCTGGTTTTTTCTAATTCCTCCTGGTCTCTGTCTGCTGGAAATGTCTCATCAGTATTCATATGGTAAATTACAGATCTGCTGCCACCTTGAATGTCACCCTACCTTCCAAATGTCATTTTATCAAAATTCTTATTTCCTAACTGTCACTTTTATAAAAAGAATATGTATGTCTACTCATTTGCAGCTTTTTCCCTCTCAAACTGTTTTGATCCACAGCAAAGGCTTGACTTTCTGCAGGCATCTCATAAATACCAGGAGAGCAGTAAATGGGGAAAAGGTCACAAGATAAAGGCTTTTTTGCCCCCACTCTGTACATGGAGACACACACAGTACAGATTCAGTCTGAGTGTGTGTTGTGGACCTGGCATGTCCTGAAGGGTAAACCCACCTCAGTACTGTTTCTTCATCTTTATTATCGGTTGAATACCTATCTAATATATTTTAATGAATGTATTAATAACTGGCCTTTTATCTGGGGCAGCTGTGACCTGAGGTTCCTGCCTCAACATGACCCTCAAATTTGGTTTTATGAATATCGGATGGCTGTGTACTAAATGCTGAAACATTCTTTGATTTTCAGACATAATCTGGATATGACTAGTTTGTGTGAAACATGACTTAAATCAAATATTTTCTTGCCAGGTGGCAGTGTTGCCTTAATTTAAAGGATTCACCTAAATAACACCTAAATAAGGCTTGTGATCCTACCAGTAAAGCCACCCTGGTGCCTACTGATATTTCTGGTTCCACTTGGTTTGTGCCTGAGGTTACTCACTGCAGTGGCTGCACACCTGGCCTGGTTTGATTGCACAAGGTAGTGGTTTCTGATCTGACTGTGCCCCTTTGATCACACCTGTTACGGTAGATGACTTTTTGTATTAAATCTGAAGTGTCACTAGCTAGTAATATTAACAAATGTCTTTACCGCTGGACACACTGGCCTATTAGCTTGAACTCTGTTTCTGTAGGTTTTAACCAGTTTATCAAGACCTTTTTAAGACCACACTGCGCTGTCCATCTTTGGTCGCCACTCAACCTATGTTACCTCACACAGCTCCCCAGATGAGTGCTCTCTGATAGATTCTGACCAGGCTGCAAAGTCTGTTCTGCTTTGAAGTTGGTTTAGTTTGGTAGTTTTATTACAGTGTGATTAATACAAGCTGAGAAAAAGAACTACACCATGGAACCATTTTTTCACAGGCTGCACCAGTGGCACCTGCAGGATTATATTTCACAGCACGCACAAGAACATAGCATAGATTTTGTTATTAGGAGAAACCTTTCTCATTATAACCAGATACTTTGCTCGGTTTTAGGGGATACTTTTACAGTAAAACATTTTTCACATTATTACGACAGTTACAGTTGAGGGCAAAAGTTTGCATCCTCCTTTATGAAATGTTCTCTTTGAAAACCCGTGGGTTGATGTGAAGAGGGCTGTACACAGCAGACAATCAAGCAATCAGGTAGACCTGGAACAAGTAGGCCATGTAGAGTGGTCTAAAATTACACCTGAAATACGTAACACAAACACTGCTTAGAGGGAACTCAGAGAGGTTGGAGGAGGTTAGGGAGGACATACAAAGTATTAGAGAACATTTCATAAAGGGGGATGCAAACTTCTGCACTTTCATTATTTTACTATAACTTCCATTTTATACACTCTCTGACCATTTTTGTTACTTCTGTTGATGAAGGAACAGTTGTACAGTTGTAGCTGAATGTGAGTTAGATATTATGTTGATAAGAAAAGAATTCTGTTTTACTCTTTAAGTAAGGGGATGCAAACTTCTGTATTTCCTGGTTATAATGACATAGTGTAGGCTATTTTGTCATTACATCAACATACAGTATATTTTCATAAGAAGATGAGCCCTGCACAGCTTGGAGCGAGTGCAGCATGCTCTCTGACTTTGAGCATTAGTTGCTCATTCAGTTTAGCAGCCTCTCTCATCCACACTCTCCCACCAACCTCCCACAGAGTGAACAGCAGGCCTCGAGGAGGTGTGCTCCAGCAGGTCTGAGAAACATTGATCTGACACTTAAATATTGAGATAACACATGAATGCAGCTCACAAGCCATGATAAATAAAAAATACCCTGCACATGTTCCACTGATACTACAGGCAGGTGAAGTCAGTGCGTGTCACCCACTCTAAACTGTGCAGGTTCACATCAGGGACGAATATTCACTCTGGGGGTGCATGATTGTCAGGTCCGCTCCGGCGTGACCTGCCTCTCTTCCGCCTTTCTCTCCTCTGCTCTCTTGATCCTGCGGGATCTGCACCTCAGCTGCATTGCATTCCAGTAATTAGTAACTCGTTTTGTCGGTACGCACAGCTGTGGTGCATCCTGATGATTACCTTCTTCCTTATTTATACCTCTGGCAGACGCTCCGTCATCGCCGGAGCATTAACTTGCATTACCTAACATAACTTGCATACCCCGTAACAGCCCGATATTCGTGGTATGTATTGTGTGACATTTTGCTTTCCACGCTGACAGTGCCTGTGCTGTGGATTGCATTTTGTACGTTGGTTATTTGTTTTGTGTTATACGTCTCTGGACATTCCACGCTGACAGTTCCTGTGCTGTGGATCTCATTTTGTACGTTGATTATTTGTTTTGTGTTATACTCTCTGGACATTCCACGCTGACAGTTCCTGTGCTGTGGATTTCCCTTTTCGTTTGCCATTCCTCCTGGTTAGTTGTCTATTCACCTGTCCGTCCTGATCCTCCCACTCTCCTGTTTTCTGCCGTTAGCTTGTCTACTTCCCTGGTTGTCCTGGTCTCCTCCACCATCTCTGCCCTACTTTGCTGGTTTCTGTACATGGACTATGATACGTTGTTTTGTTGTTATTGTGCATTTCCCACCATTAAACCACCTTTTTACTAGCACCTGGGTCAGCCATCTTGAGTCCTATCTCAGTTCTCCCTCACCCTCCTGGTGAGTGGGACTAAACCATAAGTGATATCATCTTAGGTAGAGAGATAGATAAATATAGAGTATATAGATATATCATATTAGGTAAAAGATAAATAAAGATATATAGCTATATATAGATATATATGCTTTATGTTGACTGTACAATGGCTGTATTCACAGTGCGTACAGGATCATGGCTGCAGGAGCCACTGGGCTGCACTACTTTTCCCCAGTAATGCACTAAAGTATGAAGATTTTTAAGGCATAAAATTCAGAATATTTTTGAGTATTAAGGACCAGCAGATACCCAGTAGGTCTTGCTGAGGATTACCAGTGGTCACTGCACCCGGCTGTGTCCTGGGTTCAGTTGCACATCTTACTGCAAAAACCATATGGCTAAAGAAGTCTGCACCCTGGCTTACTGATGAAACACATTTTTACATAGACCTGCTGGAGATTGTAATGAAATTGACAAAATCAAAACAGGAGGTTTTCCACCCCTGGTGACAAATGTGTACTGAATTACAAGCATGCTATAGCCACTGTTAGAGGAGCATATTTCTCCTGCTTAATCAGTAAAATAAATAGGTTGCCACTATAGCCAGGCTTACTCAACAGCAGCCATCGCTTAACTGCTCATCCGGTACAGCTCAAACTTTTCTGCAATAAGGTAGATGAGATTAGATCATCTCCAGCCCATCACATTTGAATTGGTGAAGCCATTCATTTACTGTGAGCTGAGGGATAGATGCTGCAAACTCAGTTCTGTGTGTTTTCAGAGAATGGATCTGTTTCTATTTGTATTCAAATAATTCTGGTTATCTGCTCAGCCAGAGAAACCACAGCATACTGGACTGTACATGCACAGAGGTAAGTTGGATGAAACTAAAACATTTTACATATTGATGTCTTTTCTTAAAACAGAGGGCAGGGCATGTCATTTACAGAAATGTTTTTGATGTGGGAGAAAAAAACACATTAAGGATGTTAAGATAACAGCATTAGTTTATTGTGTGTGATTGTAAAAGCGAATGTGAAGAGAACAGAAAAGCAAGAAAGTATAAAAATGGCAAAACATGAAGCGAGGAAGACTGTACCTTTTGTGCGTCGTGTGGCGAAGGAGGATGACGAAGAGGAGGCGAGAGAGGAAGTGAGAGAGAAGCGGCGGGGGACCTCTGCCTCCTTAGCAGCAGGCTCTACAGCCAGAGAGGTGTCAGGATGGAGGAAGAGACATTGAAAGCAACAAACAGGGAGAGACAGAAAAAGTGAAAGATAAAAAATGAAGAAGCAGATGAGGATGGAGGGAGAGATGGGGCATTAGATGGAGTGTAAACAAAAGAAAAACAGAGAATAAAAGAAGGGAAGAGGTTTTGTTTAATATTTTTTTAAATCCAGTAGGTTGACACATCAAAACACAAGCTGTTTAAGCACTTGATAATAATAATAGCAATTTATGTAATAATTAGTTATAAAATGTTGCATCATGGAAAATAACAGTTCAGCAAAGGAAAGAAGAAGAAGGAAATGCATGAAACCAACAAACAATCTATAAAAACCCTTTTAACTCAGCGTCCACTCCCTCCTTTTACTAACTGAGCAGCACCTAAACAAATTCACAACTCCCTTCATTTGGGGTTTCAAAACCATGCTTCCCAGAATTCATGAACTAACACAGCAACAGCAGCAAGTGACTGGGGTCGCAACAACAGAATCATTTGCGAAAAATACATAGCAGGCTGGCAGAATGTCCACGGAAATGTTATTTAGCAACAATGTGACACAGCAATATTGTCCTGACTGCAACATGAAGTCTGAACTTGGACGTCCACTGATGTTCAGCACGGGGTCAGTAATGGATGTCTAAATGGAGAGAGGACATCTAAATAAGAAGTTTCATTTTGAACCTTGTAAAGATGTCTGATGGATGTCCAAACTGAACATACAGAAGACATCCAAAACAACTTCTGGCTGCTCAGTGGACCACTTTTCCAAAGTCTGACACAGACGTCCTTGGCACATCTCTGTGTTTAGTGGGTGTACGTCACAGATTTCCAAAATAAGACTGGACCAGACACCTGAATATTTAAACTAATGTATACGTCCACAGATGTAGAAAGAAACATCAAAATACTGAACTTGTATTAGACGTCCAAAGACATCCAAAATGAGTCATATCCAGAGTCATATCGGGATTTGAACCTCTACCACGCACTTCACAAAGGATAAATAATAATGAAGACTTGGACCAGCCGACATGATATAGACGTCATATGCACGTCTCTCCAATGTCAGGGGCTTGCTGGGTGATATTTCCTAATCCTCACATAAATATGTTGACACGTGGCATTTCAGTAAACTGTCAGGCATTCTACTTACAGAGCTAACATCCAATGAAATGTACACAAGAGACCCCCCAACCCCAAATCACAGATTAGTCTCATTAGCAAGTGTGGCTGGCTTGCCTACTGTGACATGGGAAGGAAAACCTGGATTCAAGGCCCGTCCTCCAAAAATATTAATATGGTTTGAAATGTCAAGAGGGCTTGAACATTAGAGGGTGACATTTAGCACAGTGCTGCCCTCGCCACATTGGTCAGGTTTTCTCTCTGTTGTCTATCACCTGCTATGTCCCTGTGTCTTCAACAGTACCCCGTCCCTCCTGATACACCATGAACAGATAAGAAAAAGGGAGCAGAGCTACACGGGAAGGGTAGACCCGCTGGACAACAACAAGACACAGTAACACAGAAACTGATATAATACCTGAGGAAGAAAAAGGAGAAGGCAGTTGTGTAACTGGAGAGTGGACATTTGACTAGACAGAGGCTAGATAGATGCTGCTGTTCAGGATGATGATGAGTATTATGATGACATTTTCAAGTAACAGATGAAGAGGACAATGGAAAGACAGTGAGAATGATAGCGTCAACAGAGATGCCAGTAATGGAGGTGGCATAAGCGAGTACTTGATGTGTCAACATCATACTGTTACCTGATGGCAGAGACCTCCTGTTGGCAAGTCCCTGTAATGTGAAGCGTTTCCTAGCATTAGCTGCTGAATGGCCTGATTGGCTGGCAGAAGCATCAACTGAGTGGGAAAGCAAGACGGCGCAGGAGTTAGTACAGCACAGCCAGACAAAGAGGACAAGGACTTGAGCGTTGTTTGAAAATGTTAGTACATCTTGGCACCTGTACTGGTCCCAGTATGATAACTGAAGTTAACTGGGCATCAAAATAAAACTTTTTGATGCCCTAGTTTGCTATGTTGCTGGCATGCCATTAGTGAAAAATTAAAAATGTAGGATATTGTTTGAATAAAATATAGGCCAATTTTTTTTATTACAGTAATTTCCCCCTTTATCAGATAGTACTGATATACAGTCAGCTGGCAGTTTATGTATACGAAGTTAAAATGAATGCAGTGATGCAATGTTTCTAAAAATGATGGCATTCAGTTTTTGCTCAAACTGTTTCAGAGAAGTGTTGCTTTGAGTATATGATCATTGTGGGAGAGTCAAGAGAGACAAGAATCTTTATTGTCATTATGCATAGCACAACAAATTTTTTTTATTATTTTTTTAAATAATATGTCTGTCTTAAAAGACAGACATATTATTTACATAACACACAATTGTATAAGTCAATATAAAAATATGAACTAATAAAAAGGGATTTATGTGACTGTAAGATTTGACTGACCTAATCAGGTCAGCAGCATGTTAGCAGCAAGAGTGTAGTAACATTATAATGTGCAGCTCAGTGCATATCTCAGTCTTTAGGAAGAGGTGTGAAGTCCAGTGTTCTGTGTCTGTCCATAGGGGGGAGGTTGTGTGTGTGACTAGGGGTTGGGGGGTGATTGATTTCACAGCTCTGGGGAAGAAGCTGTGTCTCAGTCTGTTTGTTTTAGTCTTTATATTCCTGTACCTTTTCCTGGAGGGAAGAGGCACAAACAGACTGTTGCCTGGGTGGGTGGGGTCTGCAGCAATCCGTCCGGCCCTCCTCTGGATCTGGTCAGTGCATAGTGAGTCCAGATCCAGAAGAGGACTCCCTACAATGCCCTGAGCTGTTCTCACCACCCGGGTCAAGTCCTTTCTCTCCTGTACAATGCAGCACAGTTTGTGTAGAAGTTTGTGAGCAACTGAGAGGAGAGACCAGCACGTTTCAGCTTCTTGAGGAAGAAAAGCCTTTGCTGGGCTTTCTTCACCAGGTAGATGCACCGTTGTTTGTGCTGCTGCTGTACTGTATTGCATTTTAGTGACAGGTGTTCGTATTTTTGTCCCCACCATTTCTATCAGTGTGTCTGGGCTAAATAACACAAGTAGCTCTCTGTATAATGCAGCACAGTTCAACAGCTGCACAAACTAATGCACCAGCATCATGAAGGCAGAATGAGTTGCAGGACTGTTGCCAGGCACTGCCAAGGTACTGTATATCGCAATATAAATGAAGTCATTATTTCTGCTGACCTTAATGATTTTCTTAAGCTTAAAATTCTCCATTAGAAGATTCAAATGATGATGTTATATGACAAAATCAATTTAAAGAAAAAGCCTAAATTTGACCCTGCCAAGGAACTTCAAGTCACTGCAATCCCCTATTTGACTTTGCATCTGTAATGTATCTTTAACACTGGAAATGGCACTTTGTATTCTTTATTTGGTAATGATGTTTAGTTTGTGGTATTCCAAACCTTTGTCGGCACATTTACAGAGGTAAGAATACACCACCGCTCTGTTTCATGTAGTCTGAATCGAGTCACTTCATAGCCAAATGTCACGATTCGGTTCCGTTGCTTCCTGTCCGGCTTTTATTTTGACATTACTTCCTGTTTTTGTTTCACCTTAGTTTCGGTCTTTTTACGTTCTTCATCACTCACATTAGTTTCACCTGCTTTGTTATTATGTGCACCTGTTTACACCTCTATTTAGGCAGCGTCCTCCCACA
>NW_018128262.1:109518-111730 GCF_001952655.1 Monopterus albus | reverse complement strand
GTTTGCTGGCTCTGACCTGGGACCGATACCGACCGTGAGTTTTGTGTTTCCACCGTGTCTTGTATGGTTTTTGTTTAGTTTTAGTTCTCTTAATAAAGAGACGGTTTTTGTTTTACACTTCCTCGTCTGGCCATTTAATTGAGTTCACCTAAACACTTTTCGGCCGCATTACGCGCGCCGTTTCTGACAGCCAAACACTGCATTAAGTAGCCAAATGGCCACATTTTGATTCCTCAAGTATCCACAAGAGCTCTTTATATTTAAGGTTGTTATAACTGTGGAGCTGTCACTTTGTCAACAGCTACAGCTTCCTCTGAAGGAGCATTTGTGTAATCTCTGTTTTCACTTTAATACATGTGGTGTGATAATCCTCGTCAACCAAGCCTCCTGAGCCTGTTTTTTTTTTTTTTTTTAACACCCTATGCAACAAACACATTGAGGTTCATTACTCAGCTCCAAAGAGAAGCAGTTTAGTTCTGGTCATTTTCAAGTCAATGTCCAAAGAAAGATGAACAGCTGGACAAAATAAATCTTAACTGGAGATACATTTAGAGTAGCTTCTTCCTGAGCTTTCACCTGGCATGAGTGCAGCTTTTCAAGAATGGCCGACTGCTGAGGAAACTGAGAAAGGATGAACAAGGCGGAAAACGATAATATACATATAAAATATGAAGAGAGAGCTTGTCAGCAGAAAAAGTAAGCAGCACAAAAGAGACACATTAACTGCAGTCACTCATCCATTTGAACCATCTGTTCATCCATGAAAAAAGTGATTTAATATGAAATCACTGTAGAAAGCTCTCAGCCTTTCAGCATTCTGATCTCTACATCAGAGTGAGACTCATCTCTTCCTGCTTCATCTGCGTCTGTCTGGACCAAAGGTGTCAAAGAACTGTGGGGGTACATTCACCATCTGCCAGCCTGTTCAAGCAACTCCGCATGGAGTTCCATCACATCAGTGTTATCTGTCTCATCCTTAGCCAAAGGCACCACCTCTCTCTCTCTCACACAAAATCACAAAAATATGGCTCTGTTGACATTATGGGCCTTAATGCTCAAGTCCAGTTTGATGTAAGATCCAATCACATTCATGTTTGTAAGTGATGTGTGTCCAGCTCCAGTGTAAACACCGCAGCTTCGCTCCCTAAAGCAGGCATCATGAAAAATGGAAAGGAGGTGGTGCTCCACTAAGGCAGAAGAGTTTTTCATAGCCTGGAAAGATAGTTTAATAACATATAAGAAAGCCCTTCATAGTGCCAGAACTGCATTTTATTCATCACTGATTGAGGAAAATAAGAACAACCCCAGGTTTCTTTTCAGCACTGTAGCCAGGCTGACAAAGAGCCACAGTGCTGTTGAGCTTAACATTCCCTTAGATCTCGGCAGCAATGACTTCATGAGCTTCTTTACAAATAAAATCACAACTATTAGAGAAAAAATTGGTCAGACCATTCCTACAGCTTTCATGGATGTGCCATCTACTACAGTGGCTTTATAAACATCTGTGAGACCTCATTTATACTTAGACTACTACTCTCCCATAGATCTCTCTGAGTTGACCTCAACAATTGCTTCATCTCCCGTTTATTTCTTAAATTCTGGAAAAAGCTGTTGCTAAGCAGTTTTTCTGCACAATGAATGATTTCTGCACAAGAATGATTTGTTTGAGGATTTTCAGTCAGGTTTTAGAGTCCATCATAGTACAGAAATTGCATTGGTGAAAGTCACCAATGATCTTCTCCTAGCCTCAGATAAAGGATTTGTCTCCATACTTGTCCTCTTAGATCTCAGTGCTGCTTTTGACACCATTGATCACAGCATCTTGCTGCAGAGACTTGAACATGTTATTGGGATTAAAGGAACTGCACTAAGTTGGTTCAAATCTTATTTATCAGAAAGATTTCAATTTGTTCATGTTAATGACGAATGTTCCACACAAACTGAAGTTAGTCACGGCGTTCCACAGGGCTCTGTGTTAGGTCCAATTCTCTTCACTTTATACATGCTCCCTTTAGGCAATATTATCAGGAAGCACAACATAAATTTCCATTGCTATGCAGATGATACTCAGTTATATTTATCTATGAAGCCAAATGAATCAGATCAGCTGGTCAAACTTCAAGCATGTCTTAAAGACAAAGGCCTGGATGGCCTGTAACTTCTTACTTCTAAACTCTGACAAAAATGAAGTCATTGTGCTTGGGCCTGAAAA
>NW_018128262.1:106527-108293 GCF_001952655.1 Monopterus albus | reverse complement strand
ATTTGCTTTCTGTTCTTTGTACAAAGAGTGAAATGTTAAATACCTTTATAATAAACACATTTCAATCAGAAAGTGCACCAGGAAACCGCCCCCCACCCCACCCCACCCGGCCCTCAACCCAGTAACGCATTATCATTTTGGCCCTCCGAGGTGAAAAGTTTGGGCACCCCTGGTCTAGACCTTACTTTGTAAAGTGTCCTGAGATTACTTTTGTTGTGATTTGGTGCTGTACAAATAAAATTTGATTTGATTTGAAATTTTAAGCAAGGCTGTTTCAGTACTCTGAACCTGGACTGAAATGGCTCAAAAGGATTGTTGCTCACAATGTAATTCAGAAACATACAGTATTTCAGAAAAACGCTGCCACTGGGGAAGAAACTATTGATGGTTGGGAGGGAGGTGGCTTAGGTGGTGCACCACTGGGTTGACACGTGAAGGATTAGCGAGCTGCAAATATACAGCAATATAACTCCTGTTTGAGAATTCCCTTGTGAGTGTCCTGGTTAAACTGTTTGAGTCTGGCGCAGCTTGAGAAGTGAACTGAATGTAATGATTATCGAATGCAGTGCCTCTGACTCAAATAGCCAAGTCCAGAACGATGGTGAGATGGCTGTTCAATCCTTGGTGATGGGCCAGGAAAGTGGAATACAGAACTTCAGCATAGAGGGAGATGGAGAAAATGAATCTGAGGGCTGTAAAATCCCAGGATCTGGTCAGTGTTTGGCCTTCGGGACCAAAAGCTATACAAAGTTGGGTGGACTCTATCAATGCAAGGTGATGGAAGCTGGAAGAAAGTCACATGTTGCTGGTGGTGGTGGTATCGAACAGAAGAGCAGCAGAGGAAGTAGGCGGAGCCATACAAATCAGTGCTCTGAGTCTACAGGTAGCATATTGTTTGTGTTAGAGCACCTATGCAGAGATCTCAGAACAGCAGCAGGGAGAAGGAACTCTTCAAACCTGAGACCTGGAGCAGTCACCAGAAGAAGAGTGGTCCACAATTCCAGTAGAGAGGTGGAAGAAACTCACTGATAGTTACAGAAAGTGATTAATTTCAGTTATTTAGTCCAAAGGGTGGGCTACCAAATATGAAGTTGAGAGTTTCAATAATTCTGTCCAGTCCATTTTTGAAGTTCTGTGTGGAATGGGTCAGATGTGGTTTGTTTGTGTTGTTCCAATGCAAACAAAAGAAATGAACATGAGAATACCAAAGAATTTGTGATTGCAACAATTTTGTGTTATGGTAGGACTTTATTGATCCCACAATGGGGAAATTCCTGTGTTCCAGCAGCAATAGAGTGCAGCAACAAAACACAGAACAAACACCACAAAATCTGACAGAAATGCAGGGGTGCCAATATTTTTGGCCATGACTGTAGATAAAAGTATGGTTTGTAGTGTCTTTACATATTGATATAATGGAAGGAACCTAAAAAGACATGAGGCGTGAAGGGTGGGGAAGCATAGTTTGACAGAGAGATTTTAGAAAAGGAACTGATAAGGAAGGACTTTGGAGGATGCCTCTTGTCCCCTTGACTTGGTCATAGATTTATACACATTAAATAATATGGTGCTATTGTCTGTTTGAAGTTAACAAGTGACTCACCTCTTTTCTGCCTCATATTAGGGCTGGGGTTGGTCCTCCTGAAGCCTGACTCTGGACTTGATGAATTAGACTGTTTCAGCATCATCTTACTCACATTCCTATTGGAGTAGAGGGACAGGTCAAATGGTCCAAGTCAATGCACGGCAGCAGGAACATCAGCAAC